>NW_005842597.1:842247-891390 GCF_000455745.1 Alligator sinensis | reverse complement strand
CCTGCAGTTCCCCAATTTAGGGTTACTATATTTCCAGGTCCAAAAAAGAGGACACCTGGGGGGGGGGGGGCAAATGACATGCTGGTGCCCTGCCCCTGCCCATTCTGTTGCCCCTCACTGACAAGCCACAGCCTCTCCCCCCCCCGCCTTGCTGCTGCCCCTCACTCCCACCCACTCCCAACCCACTGATCCCAGCTCTGCCAGTGCACCTCACTCCCAAAAAGCAGTACCCTGCCCTGGCTCCCTGCTGCTACCCCTCACTCCCGACCTGCAGCCCCCTGGCACTGCCAGTGCCCTGCACACCCAACCCACAGTCACTGGCCCTGTGCCCCTTACTCCAGATCTGCAGCCCCCTGCCCCTCTCCCAGCCCTGCTGGTGGCCCTCACTCCAAACCCGCAGTCTCCTGCCGCCCAGGTCTGCCCCCCCAGCTCTGCTGGTGCCTCTCACTCCTGACCTGCAGCTCCCTGACCCCCCAGCTCTGCTGGTGCCCCTCACTCCTGACCCTCTGTGCTCCCTGCTGCCTCTGATCGCCCTCCCTCTGTGCCCACCAGCGGAGCAAAGCAAAATCACAAACTCAGCTCCCTATCGCGCAGGCGCCGCACTAGGTATTTTGAGAACTGTAGTTCTAACTAGTGGCAGCTATATTGAAAATGGACTGGGGAAGGAAACCCTGGACATTTGGCTTGCATTTAAAAAACCCACCTGGATGCAGCACAGGGGGCCAAAAAAGAGGACATGTCTGGGAAAACCCGGAAGTATGGTAACCTTAAATGAGGACATCATGAGAGACCAAGTCAAAGGCTTTTTTGAAATCTAAATATATGACAAGCACAAGCTTCTTTCAAATCTATGTATATGATATAGCACAAGGTTCCACACATCCTATGTAGGATGATTAGAGGGGTCTCAGTCCTGTGTGGTGTGGGACATTCTTTCTCCAATCCAGTAAAGCAGGGGTGCCAAACATATAGTCAATAGGCTGGGTCTGGCCCACAGGACCATTCAGGTTGGCCTCCTGGGCTACTGGTGGGCCACTGGAATTTAGGGGCTGTGGCTGGGGGGCATGGCCTGCCAGAGAATCCTGGGCCCTTGGGCCCTAGTCACTACAGCAATTGGTGATAGAAAGGTGAGCAAGGGCTGACATAGACACTTCATTTGTCACTGCTGCCCCATGCTGCTGCTGCTGCTGCCACGGCCATGTGCCCTATGTCCAATGCTGGAGCTAGAGCTGCTTTCATAGTCTGAGGCAAGAAGCAGCTGCAGTGGCACAGGACACACGGTGGGACCTGGAGCTGCATCACATGCCCCATGCTGGAACTGGACCTTCTGCTGCTGCAAGCCCCAGGTCAGAGATCAAGCTGCCTCCACATCAGGGCTGAATCCAGCTTGCAAACAGCCCTGTGGTTTGGATCCAGCCCAGGGCTCAAGGTGAGTTTGACACCCCTGCAGTAAAGCATTCAAGTACATGCTTTACATAAAGCATAGTGCAGCCCCATTTGTTTCAATGCAGCTGCTCAGGTACCTGAAATCAAGTATATGTTTGCATATTTTATTGGATTGGAGCCAGCAGGCAGGATTGAGCCCGTGGGTAGGGAAGTGAGCAGTGGTGCAACAGGCAGGGTTTGCCCTCTGGGGGCCGTGCTTCTGAGAGCCAGGGGGGCACAGGTTCCAAGAGCTGCGGGGAGAAGGTGCACAGGAATCTTATAAAATCCCTGACTGCTGCTGCCTCATGCTCTGCCAGCCCCAGATCTTGTTCTTAAAGCAGCAGCAGCACCATGTCCATGCACTGGCTGCTGCTATAAGAGCGATGCTGTGGGCTGCTCTTGCTGCTGGGGAACAGACTCTGAAAGGGTGGGAGACAATTCTGGCACCCCTCCTAAGTGAACACCCAGGGTTAAGTTCCCCTCTTGCCCACTCCTATTTATACTACTGGAAAGGAGAAAGAGGGAGTTTTCTCTTCCCTTGTGCAGGGAGGTCATAAAGAGGGTGAGGTAGGAAGGCTCCACACCAGTCTAAAACTGCTATCCAGCTTAGCCTTCCTGAAGATTGCCAAGGCAGGACTGTCCCTTCAAGCGAGCTGTCAGAGCTGGCCTAGTGCAAGGGGAGTGAATATTACCAATTCAGTTATAGAAAGGAAGAAGAAATCCCACTTTGGCATGAACTGGAGGAATTCTGGCTGAATCAGATATCCCTTGTACTTAATTTAGTTGTTGTTAACAATGCTTGAAGGAGATGCAGGGGGTCAGACTCAATGATCTATTGAGGTCCCTTCCGACCCTAACATCTATGAATCTATGAATCTATGAGATGGTCAGGACTATTTCTATCAAAGTGGGTGGGGCTAGGATTTGTCTGTCATTAAAAGCTGTGACACACTCCCTGCTGTCACTTCCTGCTTTGTTAGCAATTGTTTGTTATGCCAGATCTGGCAAACTGAGCTGTCCACGGTCTGATTGAAGTAAAAAATGACATAGTCGGAAATACTGTACATAAATGGAAAGTTTCTTTGATGTGCTCTCTTCCTACAGGTCCATAAGTAAAGCACAATAGTATCTTATTAAACTATTAAATTGCAAACTTATTTACTGCTACAATATAATTTTATGGAGATGAAAACGTGGCTTGGCTGTATTAATAGGAGCTCTCAAATAAATGGAGTTGATGTGAGAGGGGCATGTTTTTAGAATGGTACATAGGCTATTAAAAGTGGTGGTGTAATTCTAGACAGAAAGGAATGGCCTATGGTCCATTTGGAGCAGGTGTTCTGGTTATGCAATTCTATCTAAAAACTAGTGTGCCTGTACAGCAAGATTATTTATCCTCAGTATAATTCTCCAAAGCCTCCTGAATAAGCTGTTTCTGTATTTACCACAGCCACTGATGCTTTGTCCCAGGTAATAAATTAGCTGGTCCCAACCCCAATAGAGTTCTCATTAAAAGCAGTGGTAGTTGTATGTGCATATCTAAAGGAAGGATGAGATAGACCTCCTGTTGTCTTAAGTTATTTGAAGGTTCGTCACGTAAGAATTGCTAGCAATACACTTTCTGCTATGAATTCATGCTGTATATTCAGTAAGTTTTTTCACTTTCTTCAAGTACTTTCAATTAAGTTTAGAAGGAAAATAAAAGTTGAGTTTGCTTTGGGGTTGTTGGTTGTAACAATGTTGGTCTTAAGAGACAGGCAGACAAGGTTCTTTGGGTAGATGTATTATCTTTTATTAGAACAACTAAATAGTTAGAAAAAATTGTTCTTTGCAAGTTTTGGAGCACAAATGCCCTTCTGCAGGCATAGGGAGAGTTTGCTGGTGTGTGTGTGCTATCCTGGGTAGAGATGCATTCCCCATCTGTTTGCTTGTTTAGGCTGTTAGCTCCACCAGGCAACAGTTTTAAAGAAGTCAATATGCAAAATGCAGGCATGTGAAAATGCAAATGTGTGGCAGTGAGGTCCAAAGGGAATGGGAGATGATAAGTGTGAGAAAGTAGTTGGGGGAGAAGGTGATAAAATGTAGCTTGTAAAATGCAGCAGGCAGGTTATAATGTGCCATAAATCCTGCCACCTGATAACCCGGGGTAACCTGTTTGCATTTTACAAGCTACATTCTATTGCCTTCTCCCCCGCCCTCCAACTATCTTCTCATACCTATTGTCTCCCATTACCTTTGAACCTCACTCACTGCCATACATTTGCATTTTCACAGGCCTGCATTTTGCATATTGGCTTCTGTTCTACCCAGAAAAGCACAACAAACTCCCTATGCCTGAAGAAAGGCATTTGTACCTCAAAGCTTGCAAAGAACAATTTTTCCAACTATTTAGTTGGTCCAAATAAAGATATCACATCTACCCAAAGAACCTTGACTTCCTGCATTTGCTTTGTAAATTTTGTCTCGCCTTATAGCCTGTATGTAACAGGGCACCTGATACGGTGCCTGTTATGGGGGAAAAGGGGATGTACCACCTGGAGCAAAGAAGAAAACTTACCCATGGCTGGACCATGGCAGGAAAAGCTGGACAACGCAGAGCACTGGGAACCCAGGGGTTCCCAATGAAGTTCTGCCCAGACTCCAGCAAGGCCAGGGTGGATTGGAGCCAGAAAGTCAAAGCGAAGTGGGGAAAGGGGACAGATTGCCCCTGAGGCAGTGGTCAGCTGGACAGAATGGAGCTGCAGTGAACAGCGAGACCGGATCGGTGAGCAGAGCAACTCTGGAGACTCGGGTACTCACTGGGGATCGAAGAGAGGCAGAGACATCCAGGAGTAATGGGCCAGGAAGGGCTTTGCCTGTATGAAAGAGGGTGGGAGAAGCCATAGTGAGGAGTAGCGGGGAGGAAGGTAAATTCCCTCCCTCTTCACCCTGAGTGAACCCAGGGAAGGAGACTCTGCAACAGACTGCAAAGCAGCAGGCCACTGCCTAAGCTGCAAGAAAGTTATGGGCCAGCCAGTAATGGGCGGCTGCCGGCTCACTCTTGCTTAACTCATACAGAGGGCTGTGAAGAGAACAGCTCAAGCCCAGGGGAGGGCAGAGGAATGCCATCCTTGTAGGGACAGTCAAGACAGAACAGAAAAAGGACAGAGGGACACTCATAACCACGAGACTCCATCAGAAGAGAGAGTAAAGGAGTATCTGGAGCAACACCAAAGTCTGGGACATCTCAGGTATGGTCAGGACACGGTGAAGGGGAGGTAGGAGCCCTGTGAAGAAACCCTGTTCGGTACCCCAAAGTGTATTAGGGAGACCATCTCCCAAGCTCTGTGTTCTTTCTTAGTATATCTATTTTTCCATCAAGGCATAACAGGTAAGTAAGGAAGGACACCAAGACCAAACTCCCAGTAGTGAACACAATACCATCAGTACCAGCACAATGCTCACACTATAATCAAGGAAATTCTCTCTGTCATGTGCACCTGCTAATTTAAAACCTATTGCATTGTAGGTTTGACTTTAAACTGTTGGATTATGCAGCTGAGTCCTGGAATGGGTCTTGGCATACACTGGGGTCCCCAGCTGGGTCCAATTTCAAGGGTTAGCAGCTCAGTTCTGTAAGCTGCTGAGCATGTTGCATGGTGCTTGCTGTGCATTCCCACTGAAATGAATTAATGCTCAGCCTCACCCTCTAAGACCTGTCTATATTGGGAACTACAGACTTTAGTTTAAAGAAGCCAATAAGCCCGTGCTGTCTTGAATTAGGATGAAATTACACACAGGTTTAAAGGCTGTTCTGAACGGAGGTGATTTCTGGTACTGGTGCACAGCCAGGGATTGCCTTGCACCAGGAGGCACGGATTGTACTCAGGCAGCAAGACAATGTGGACCCACCATTGTACAATCCATACACTACCAGGGAGGAGCAGCAGAAAGAGCCACCAGAAGGCAGGACATGGTTACAGCATGCATTTGGGAAGGTGAGCCAGAAAAGCCTGTTTGCCTGTCAGCCCTAAGAAACCCAGTGGCACCTCTCCTCTGACCAAGGATCAAAAGACCGCTGTGTATTTACAGTGGTTCCTAGTGAGATTCTGGGATGGGACAGAGCCCAATGAGTGTCCCACATGTCCTGGGAGTTGCAAGTTGTTGCTGGCCCAGAGGGATTTCAAGATTCAAATGTAATGTATGAAAGCACAAGAGAGACAGATGCTAAGGAGAAGGGGAAAGCTGGTAGTCAGTTGGACCCAGCTCTTATTTCTAAGTCTGTACCTTTTATATAACTGATGCCTTTGGCCACTAAAAGGTTTGCCCATGTGCTCAGAGGGCTATACAGGGACTTTCAGTTTTTTGTACAGTGCTCCTCCAACTTGTTTTGTACAAGCCTGTTGTTTCCATTCTCCACTAGTGTGTTCTTGCTGGCTTCAACATGTAGGTCATGTGCAGTACCTAGTAGGTAACTGGGCTCCTGAAGCAAAGAGGAGAGAGTGGCAAGAGTCCCCCGCTGGTTTTGACCACCCTCAGATATTTCCTCAGTTCCTGTGGAGTTTTGAACTGTGTCTGTCTCTGAATTTAAAACCTCTTCACTGGGGCCAGCTGCTGGTTATAGGCCTTCCTAGTAGTGAGGTATCATGGTGGATATGACAGACTGCAGCATGTGCAATAACGGACCTTTTCTGACTTCTTCTGTCTTGCTGGCATTTTGCAGCTATTTATAACGCTGCCAGAGTTCTCTCTGAGGCTCTGTAGCACCATGTGTTTTCAGTCAATAATTTTGAATGCAGAGTGCAGGGTCAGTCCTGCAGCCTGTACTAAGGGAAAACTCCTATTCTTTTTATTAGCTGGTTATGTCTTATCTGCCTTGGGCTGTATAACATGGCTTTTAAACCACTGCTCTACTTGGGGAAGAAGGGAAATGCATTGCCTCTAAAGCCAATCTTTCCTATAGGGCTCCTTGAGCACAGGATGCACCTGCTGTCCTCTACACTACTGTTTCTCAACCTGTGGGTCGTGACCCAGAAGTGGGTCACAAAAACAGATGAAAGGGTTGCGAGCAATCTTTAAAAATGGATTCTCCTTTAAAGGAGAAAAACATGGGAAACTGTGGCTTTTCGCTTGCAGGCTGGCAGAGTTCCTGCCTGCAAGGGGCTGCTTGGGTGCCCCTCACCCTACCCCACCCTGACCCACACACAGGGGGCTGGGGGAGAGGGGCAGTGGGCTGGGAGTGAGGACCACTGGGTCAGGACTGTCCATCAATGTTTACAAGTGGGTCCTTGTGTAAAAAAGGTTGAGAACCACTGCTCTACACCAGCCCCATGGAGCTGGGTCTGCTAGTAGATTGATTTACTTCCTCAGGCCACCAAACTAATTCCATGAGGTGCAATAGAGAATGGAGTGAGGCCTTGCCACCCTGCATCCACTCCTTGATATTATTGTGCTCCCAGCCAGGAAGCATAACAAGCAATCCCTGTGCTCCGGGACGGCTCTCACATAGATGTTCAAGCTGCATAATACTGGGGATCTGGGGGAGAATGCAGCCACAAGCAATCTAGCCTCTTGCTAGAGTTTGAAATATATGTTGATGTTCACAAAAAATATGCTTGTATGGTCACAATATTTAATGTAACATTGATTTTTCAACGGTCTGTTTATTTGTTTTTTAAGTTTTAATATGAAAACCAAAGTACAAAATAAATGAAAGGGAAAAAAGAATAAGAATGAGAAATCAGTGATCGGCAAAATATTAATAGACAGGCATCTGCCTCTTGTTGCGTCTCAAGAGCATCACGTCAAGCATCCTTAGACTGATGGAGCTACTCAGCATAGCAGTTCTTGTATCAGAAGAGCACCAAAGACAGCACTCTTTAAAACTAAGCACAGATGTGGATCTACTGATATGTAAAACATTTTAAAGATGCCCCTCAAAGAAAAATAAAAAGATGAATTGTAGTCTGAAAGACCATCAATAATAATTTGTATCATTGTTCAATGTTTTGGGTGTGCCTTTTATGAAACATTTTTAAGGAACTTGACTTTCAGTGAGAAGAAGAATCAGCACTTGCTGAAAATTGGGATCTTGGGCACCAAAAATCACTAGTCAGTCATTCTCCCCTCCCCCCAATTCTTGGCCATAGCCTTTGTCATCCAATGATCTCAAACTGCACGAGGCAAGACTACTTGAGTCCCATTTAACATGCTTCTTTTCTCCTTCAAATGAAGGGTGCAGGCACATGGAACATTTACTGCATAATAAATTGACTTTACTATGTAGTAAAAATTGAGTGGACACATGACACACAGCCCTCCCATGTCATAAATCACTGAGATGCAGGGTGTAAAGTTACATCTTGAAAAATGTGTAGTAACATCACTACCTAAAATGTGCTCTGCTCCCCTCATCAAATTAAACCCTGTAGCAATTTATTCAGTGAGAACTGCCTCCCCTGCCACCTAATGGCCAGGTGCTGTAACAGTGCCCACTGCAATCAACTGGAGTAAAGTCACTTACATTGGGTATCCACACCTTAACTAATACTGCTGGAATGCAAGTCAGCAAGCTTGAATAACATTTCTGTTTATTGGGTTTTGGGAAAGTGGTTGTTGAAATTACTTGGCAAAACCTTATAATAATTAAGTATGATTTTGTTGACTGTTCTATTTAAAGGGCCATGCTGTCTCATAGGGCTTCATCATGGCTGTAACATCAAAGGATCTGAGATCTTGCACTGAAAAACCTGGAATACAAAGATTGAGGGGCGGGGGAATAAAATTTCAGATCAGATCCATCTCGGAGATGGCTTTTTTATCTTGGTTATTGGGTCATTCTGCTCACAATACTCCTACAGTTCAAAATACATAATATTTACAATTCTTTGTTATTAATGGCCTTGGTGCCTAAAGGAAGTGGCTAAAAATTCTATCAAAGGCATTTTTTTCATTATTTAATTTTTGCTGTTTTGAGAAACCAGTGCTTGAGATCAAAGATGCTGTATAAATAAATGTAATAAGATGCAGGGAAAGGAAGGTTTTAATGCTGTTATAAAAATAAAACCCTGTGATTGCCCATGTGATCAAGTCTCTCTATGGACAAGAAAGAATAATTGTCTATGACTTTGTTAGTATTAAATTTGTCAGTCTACTGCTATAAATCCTACCATGAGCTAATATATAATCATATCAAACTGCCAACTCAATTTACCAAATGTCTGAAGAATGTGTCCTTTCAAATGTACAACAATTTGTGACAAAAATATGATTTAAAGTAGACTTTTTATAGGAGGAAGGCTTTTGATTTTGGAAAATACAAGGTAGTAAAGCATTCTGAGTTTGCATTTATTAAGCTAAACCTCAGTTTGTTGCTTGGGTAGACAAACTAGCTGTACTCATAAGCAGAAATGGATTCTTACTGTGATCTAAATCCTACAATATAAAGATTCTGCAAAAAAGAATTACAGTATGTTCCACGTCCTGTTGGTCTAAATGTCTGATAAAGCAAAGAATCTATGTTAGCAAACTGATGGATGTTAGTTTTGTGTAACTAGATGAAATAAACACTCGGTTAATTAATTTTTGTATGCTAATAATACCTCTCTCTCAGGGCTTAATCCTCTGAGGCACTGAGTCACTAAAACCCACATTGGGTGCCTATACACAAGCAGCAAGGCTGCTCCAACACATTATAAGTACCGCACTCCAGCAGACTCCAGCATCATGTACATCAGTGTCCCCATGCAGAAAAATGGTGGCAGGGGTGCTTTAACTAAAGCTGGTTGAATGAGCTTTTGTTAAAGTACCCCCGCCACCATTTTTCAGCACAGGGACGCTGATACACAAGCTGCTCCAGGCACTCTAGAGTGGCTCTTGGAGCCACTCTAATTAAACTGTTCTCTACCCCACCATAGCATGTATATAAATGGCCATGTTGCTCAGTAGAAATTACAGCTCTCTGCATCTAGCAGGATCTGGGCATATTCTCTGTGTTATTGTTGCACACTGAAGCTCTAGTCCTGGGCCAGGGACCCATTGTGCTAGATACTGTACAAACACAAAATAACAACCCCCTCCCCCCACCCCACCCCAAAAAAACCCCAACAAAAAAACAACCCAAAATACTCCCTATTTTATCTCCTACGTCCCCTTCCAAATGGATGCATATGTCAGAATTAGGATTTCCTGCTCAAGTCCTCACACTATAAACAGTCCCTTGAAGACAGCTCCACAATTCCTTTGACTCTGAGACTGCTTCTTTAAGTAGGATTACCATTTTTGTCTTTTTTTTTTCCTTACCCCTGTAAGACTGCATCACCTCCTGTCCTAATAAGAACTTTAACTTTGAAGAAAGCAATGCAAACAAAAGTCAATAGCAATGAAGCAAGCAGTCTCACTAAAACAAGCCATGATTTAATAGCCCACTATCACAGCAGACAACGTCCATGGAGCTATGTGAGGAGATTATCCCCATCTCTCCAGCTGTCCTTTTAAGAACCATTTGTATCCACCTGCTCTGTTTGATCCCTGCTCCTGAATGCCAGCTGTTAAACATTAATCTTCAGGTTTGGGGCTTCCATTATCTTGCCAAGGTATTACTCTCTTTGGTGAATAGTGCTGTTTAGTTCCTGATGGTCCATACAATATCAGCCAGCTACCTATAGATACCCTGGCTTCACTCTCCCCCAGTCTGGAGTAGAAATTAACCTATTCAGCCTCCATATATAATAGCGAAGATAAAATGAGGCATGCACAATGATCAACAATATATTACAACACATTCCTACATTCCCCACAACATAGCAAAGTTTGCTTCTCTGAGGATGACACCGCAAAGCCTTTTGAGGCACCACAAAACACATACATGGTGCACATGAAAAGCCAAAATTAGATACCGGGAAATCCCAGTATCTAAAGAAAAGTCTTTTTAAACAAAAAAAGCAGGGCGGCACATGTGGCTGCAGCATGAGCCACCCAAAACTGGAGCCTGGCCAGGCTCTGTTGGCCCAGATTGCTGCTGCTGCAGCCCCGGGAGGCCCCCCCAACTCCAGGTAAGGCTGCGGGGGCCAGCCCAGGTGCTGGCCCCAGCCTCCCCTACCCCATCTGGGGCAATTTGCCACATGCCAGAGTGCATATGTAGGGGCGTTCCCTGGGAACAAGTAGCAGTGGCACACCTATGTGCCACTGCTATTTGTCCCTGGGAAAATGCACTGTGCATGCTCATGGGGATGCACCCAGAGAGCTCTCACCTAGTTGATGATGGTATAACTGAATAAATGCTATAGCAGCTGTACTTTGATTTGACTGCTCTGATTTTATTAACCTTTTCTGGTTGATGGCTGTTCCAGTGTTAGCATTTGAGCTGTCACCTAGATGAGAGGTATTTTTTTATTTTTTCAGTTACAGAATCACACTGAATATAGCACCTTTTGAACATACTCGCTCCTTCAGTTCCATAACCCATGGAGATGCTGTCAAGATGTCCTAATATGTTATTAATTCACCCTGAGTTCCCCACAAATCCAACATCCTTTACAGATGGGACTTAATCTGAAATAACCAGAACTTTACCAAGTAGCTTACCATTCCCAAGCCCAGGTGTGGAGTCCCAGCATTATTGGGAGTTACCAAATGATCCTGTTCCAAAACCATTACAAATTCTGCTTTCCTGGATGTAGAGACAGGAATTGAAATAAATGTTTGCTGTCATCGCTGATGCATTCCTTTTTACATGCTGAGCATATCACCAGTAAAGTTTGTTCTGCCTGAGAGGTCTCACTGGATAGGAAACTCATAGCTGCCCTGTCAAGTTATTCTCATGCAAGCAAACACACACCTTATATGGTGACATTAAGACATACACCTTAATTTCCTGTGACTCTTCAGCTTGGGCTGTGCCATGTGTTTTACTACAGTCTTCAAACTCCAGTCCTACAAAACTAAGGATAATGGGCTCCTATAGACATGCAGGGAGCTGGCTGTGACACGCTGGAAATCCTTATCGAGTCTGCTGGAGCACAGAAATAAACACGCTCCAGCAGGCTCTGGCATCCTGTGTATCAGTGTCCCAGCACTGAAAAATGGCAGCGGGGTGCTTTGAACTAGAGCTCAATGAGCTTTAGTTCAAAGTGCCCTGCCACCATTTTTCAGCATGGGGGACGCTGTTACATGTGATGCTCAGGTGCTTTTAATTAGCATGGTTCGCTAATGAAAGCTCCCCCCCACCCCCCATGCCTCCTGGAGCATGTGTAAAAATGCCCTAAAGGCCTGTCACTCTCTTAAGTGTCTTTCCAGGATCCCCTAGGCTAGGGCTGGGTGAATATTTTGCTGAAAAGTAAATTAACTGAAAATATTTGTGAAATTTGGATTGGATTATCCAGTTTTGGTTGTAAAAAGAATTTACAAGGCGGTATACATAAAATGGGTGAGATCAGATTTACAATTAAACTTTATTAAGGGTATTTAAAACACGATCAGATACTCAGTAACAAGTGCTAATTGCTCTCTAGGCATCCTTAAATTATACCTTAGAGGAAGGGCCCCTACCTTTTTACCCAGTAGCTTGATGATGAGACCACTCACCCAAGATCACCTTCTCCCTTGGGGAGATTTGAACCCGTCTTTCACATTCCTGGAACATGCTCTAACTACATTACCCCATAGTGGGGAAACTGAGAATACCCTTCCTCTCCTATTGAAACTTTTATTTTGCATAATTGTTAGAGTTCGTGTGCGCCTCCTACTGGGCTGGTGTCCTAATGCCTGAAATCTGTAGTCATTCTCATTCTTCCCATCCTGGGAAAAGAGCATTTTTCTCACCCTTTAACTGTTGGATCAAAGGGCAACACTACCTCCTTCTTCTGTAGCAGGTTCCTGAATCCAGCTCCTAATTTCTATGGCTTTTCTTAAAGTGCCAACATTGAAATCTTCCTTTTGGGTCAAATAGAATGTTTTGTGTAAAATTTCGGGGAGCAGGGATATTTTAGAGAGAGAGTAAACAAATGAAAGAAGAGTTAAATTCAGTTTGACTTGAACCAGCTTTTACATTTTTTCAGATTTCTAGCTGAACTGAAAACTCAGTCATTCACACAGTCCTATTCCAGGCACCACTTAATTCTCCTATTACTACCGCACAATACCTAGATACCCCTGAGAGTTTCAATTACATGAAAAGTCTGATCCTGCAAGTACCTACAAAGAATTGTCTGAACTGAGACCATTTTAAAGTGTTCTTTTTTCCTGAAAATGTAGTGCCTTAAATTGCCCTGTGACAACGGCATTGACGCATTGTTTGCCTTCCTGCCGTGTAGGGGATCTGGATTATCACCTTTGTCTAAGAATCTTTATATGCCCTATTTACTTTAATCTCTATGTGAAGTTTTCTTTAAATTTATATAAAGGGAGAGACAAAGGTATAAAAAATGGCTTATCAAGTCAGTTCTATTTGTGATTCTGCAAAGGACAGTATAGTTGCAGACAATTACTCCTTATTGTAGCCTTATTGTTTCCTTGTGCTTTCCATATGTTTCCAGCTGTTGGTTTTTAATAGCCGGATTGTAAATTCTTTAGTTCAGAGATTGTTTTTTGTCTCTGTCATCATGTAACATGATGGTGTCTTTGTGCAAGACTGGGGCACCAATCTGCTACTGCAATACAAGTAAATAATATCAAACATTTGAAAAAAGAATCCCATGAAAGGGTTGAGGATTCACTGGACCAGGGACTATTCTTAGAGCAGGTGGTAAAGTAGCTTGCTAACATCTCCTTTGGGAAAATGTAAGCAGAAGGAAGGCTTTTGGTATTGAGGCCGGTTTGTAATTTCAAATACCTTATGTCAAAAGTGGATTCAGGACTTTTGTAGAGAGCTTTGCCAGCATCAGAAGGAGGAAAAATACAGAACTGCAGCCATTGTAGGAAATAACTCACTTTTCTGGGTTTTTTTAATGGATTATATTTCTTTAATTGGAATCTGTTTTCAACAGGGTGCAGCAGCACCCTGGGATGCTGACATTCTGGTAAGGGTGCAAAGGAATATTAGCACTGTTAGTTATGCTAATACTTACACACATCACAAGATAAACTCAGAGATTTCCAATAGGAGTTCATAGTGTCAAAAACATTCTGAACGGTTGTGGTCTCTGAGTTCTTTGCAACAAAAGAAGTGTTTTTTTTTCTTCTGCAGTCAAAAAAATAAGTGAAAACTAAGAGCTGGTTTTTCCAAGGGGTGCTTCAAGTCTTAATTGCCTGGATCCTGCTAAGGATCTAAGAACTGCCTCTGTCCTCATCCTCCAGCAGGATGCCTAATGTCAGCCAAGAGTGACCACCTGCAAGTACCATCTGTGAGCCAAGTTCACTTGGCCAGACCATGTGGAAGTCATTCTCGGTTGCTGCTCTGTATCTGTGTAATTCCCTCCCCATTGGGGCCCACCGGAGCCTTCGCCTAGCTATCTTTTGCAAGCAGTGTAAGACCTTTTAGTTTGGACAGACTTTTAGCACGCGGGGTTAAGCTCCAAGTATTCATTAAAGTACTGTTTTATTCTTCTTTATTTTATCTGCTGTTACTGTACACCACTCTGAGCCTTTTTGGGGAGAGAGCATTAAACAAAGAAAATTATACAACCCAACAAATAAATACATACATAAATTAAAAGTTTGAGAACCACTGCATTTAAATGATCAGAGTAGGTTCTTTCTTTCTTTCTTAATTAAAACTGTCTCCATTGACAGCTTCCTGTATATTTCATGTTATCTTTGTAACACTCCCTTCCTCACAGTGGTGATGACTGATCTGGACAATTAAATAAGCTGTAGTTTCTAGGGAATACAAATGGGAGCATGTACATGAGACATTTACTGCACAGTTGTCTAATCAGCTGTGTAGTAAATGTTGCATGTCTATAAGTGTGCCCCTATTAGGCTGGAGTAAACCCATTTACTCCACAGCAGCGCACATGTAGACACTGCCCTGGGTGGCTGGGACACGAGGGTGCTTCAGTGCAGGGGGCTGCCTGCCAATTAGCCCCTCACTGAAGCACGCTCATGCCCCAGCTAGCCCCTCCACAACATGTTGAGCCAGGAGGATCAGCCCTAGGCTGGCAGGCTGACCCCCTTTCTCCCCCTGCCACCTGGAACTGCTTCACATCGGCTCAATGTGCTGTACATGAATAAACTCCGGAGCTTATATGTGCATTAATTGCACATGTAGACACATCCTTGATTAACTTTAAGCATAAAATAAGTATCTGTGTTTGCACTGTGCCCTCTGCTTTTAGTACCCCCTATGTTTTCAAGAAGAGGTCTCTTTTTTTTTTTTAAATAAACTATTAATTTTACCCCTCTAAATCTAAAGAAGGAGCATATACAAGTCTTGCTGGTGACATACAAGCAGTCTGTAATTCTTGGCGTGTATTCCATGTTTGAATGTCAAAAATTCCCATTTACTGAAACTGTAGGTTTTTTTGCTACGAAAGTCTTGGTGATAACTCACAGCTTAAAAATGAAGAGCTTTGACATATCAACTTCGGAATTATGCTGCTGTACAATGGTAGTCAACAGTTCCCTTCTGAACCATAATGATATTTTGATCCAAATTTTTTCCATATCGTGACTTGATTCATAAATAATGCATGTGGGTGCTACATAGCTTTGTCTTTGATCTTGTCACAGTGACTCAGACCATGCAGTGTGCCTTGATACAAATAAACAAATAATACAGAGGCATAAGAACAATTCATGGTGGCATGTATGCAGGTTTTAGTATAGTTCATAGTTTCAAGTACAGGATTCTTGAATTATGAAATAATTTTTTTCAGTAGAGGGCAATTTGTTCATGGTTGATTTATTCTTTTATTCACAGCTGAGTGACTCCTTCTTGATAAAGTAGAAACAGCAACCTTTTCTTTTTAAACCCTTTAGTAACAAAATGATGTCAGAAGAGAATGTCATGTTTAGTGACTTATGTCTGGTTAGACAGAATTCTAATGGTTTATGTTGGGCCTTTTAGGACTAGATGAGGCATAAGAGCTGCAGTTAAGAGGGCAAGACACAGTCCATTGCAATCCTAAATTCTCAGTCAAGCTTTTGGTGGAAGATTTCTTTTTTTTTGTTTTTGTCTCTGAACATTCTGCATATCCATTCACCACCTATAAAATGGTGATGACACTTCACTGATATAACAATACCCTTGTGAAGTAGAGAGATATTATGAGGCTAACTGTATAATGCTGATATACAATGGAGATGAGGACCACATAAGTACCTAGTTGCAGTTTAGGTATCAGTCTGGGTTCTATTCTCATCAGAAAGCAATTCAGTCAGCACTTGCTATCTTGAAAGGTATTGGTGCTTAATGTCTCTGGGTCCCATTGCACTACATTGTCAACCTTTTTGTCCTAACACAAGTTTTGATGTGCTCCTAGAGCAGAATCTGATCTACAGGCCTTGTTGCCTTTAAAAAAAATAGAAGCCTCTTTTCTGTCTGTAAAAGTTCTAGGAACCTGCGGGGAAAGTAGTACCTAGCCTACAACTTCACAGAGTAAATTGGATGACTACATAATGACAGACTGGTTAACCTGACATCAAGATTAAAGGATGGTGGTACAATGAATGGCAATCCTCATAGTTTTATAGAAAATAGTTCTGTTTTAATGACATCACGTTTGGTTGATAAAAGTAACTATGTGATGCAGTAAACCTAGTTTTGTTAAGGGCAGAGATCTGTGGGAACTCTGAAGAAATTTGGAGGGGAATGAGAACAGTCTTCTGATGGCTTGTGTAGCAGGACTCTGGGGTGCGCCTGCTCCTTTACAGGAACAAGCAGCCAGAAAGGCCCAATGCAGGTGGCAAGGCGGGGTGGGGAATTAAGGACTTGCCTGACCTGCAGCAGGCTGGGCTGAAGCTTTATAAGCCCTGAGCCTGAGCCTGAGCCTGAGCCTGAGCCTGCCAGGCAGTCCACCCCTGGGAGCCAGGAAGTGAGGAGCTCCTGGTACCAAAGCAGCAGGGCTCCTGAATTTGGAAAGAAAGCCACTCAGCAACACAGGGGACAAAGGAAGGTAGCTGGGGCCAGGGGTGACTGGTGCCTCCTGTGCCTGGGGGGACACAATTTGTGAGCGGGCACGGGGGCAAGCCAAAAGCCCCATGTACCTGGAAGCGGCCAGCCTGGAAAACTACAGACCACCACGCAGAGCCCCGCAGCTGGAATTTCTGGCCAGAACACAGGTCAAGCCACCTCCACCCCCCAGGCAAGGGGGTGGGCCTAAACCTGAATCACGGCTGCCACGGGCCCTGCGGGAGGAGCTGCGTCCTCTCTGCCCGACTCTGTGGGTCCACAGTCACTTCTGGTCTGGGGGTTGTCTTAAAGGCCCCAAGCTGCAGCTTTCTTAGCTTGTGCCTAAATCTGCCACTGCCTATATTTCTGTGCCAATCTTGGAGGGGGCATGTGCCCCCCCCACCCATGCCCCTGCTACCAGTTGCCTGTGCCTGGGGCAGAGCAGGGCTGGGTTATACAGGGAGGTGGCCCTGGTTTCATGTTAAGCCTAAGAGAAGGCTTGAGTACCCGTCAGAGGATAGGTGCTTGCTATTAAGTTATACTAACAGTTTAGCCTGGAGCCCTGCAAAGGCAGGAAAGGCTTACTTAGAGAGAGCTAGCAGCCCAGCAGGGACTGAGAGTGGGACCAGCAGGGTCCAGCAGCCCAGCAAGCATCCAGGAATAGCGTAGTGGAACCAGCAGGGTCCTGTGGCCCAGAGTGAGGCTAAGGGTTCTGGTAGCCCAGAGAGAGGCCAAGAGGTCTGAGGGCCAAGAAAGGGGCCAAAGGAGGGACAGAAGATCTAGCAGCCCAGAGGGGAGCTGAACAAGGGGTCAAGGAGTCTGGCTGCCTAGGGAGGGACTAAGTGAGGGACAGAGGGGCCTGGAGACTCAAATGGGGCTGTGCAGGAGACCAAGCAGTCTGAGGGTCTGGAGGAGGGTCACATAAGTGTAAGCATGTCACAACAAGAACGTCCATTATAATGCCACCTGAATGGCTTGGGGTATGGTGTAGGGGAGGTACAGAGCCATGCAATTAGCCCTTAAAACTACAAGTGCCTTGCAGAGACCAAGGGCATAGTTGAGACTAGCAGGGGTGCAGGGCAGATTTGGTAGAACTAAGGCTCACTCTAAGGCAGGGGTGGGCAATTATTTCGGGCAGAGGGCTGCTTACTGAGTTTTGGCAAGTCATTGAGGGCCACATGACACCCAGCCAGGGGCAGATAAATATTAAATTTCTAAATTTTTTAAAGGCCCCACAGGCCACATTTTGCCCACCCCTGCTCTAAGGCCTGTGGGCAGCCTTCCTTATTCAACCTTTAATAAGATCAGGATGTGGTGGGTGAGCAAATTGAGGGAGGGCAATACCAGAGTCAGGGCCAAGCAGGTCATAAAATCCTTAGACGCAGGGGTAGCAGTGGACGTAGTCTTTCTGGACTTTAGGAAGGCCTTTGACACTTTCTCCCACCCCATTCTCATTAAAAAACTAGGGGACTGTGGCATCGACACCTACACAGTCAAATGGGTCGCTAACTGGCTGGAGGGCCGCACCCAGACGGTGGTGAATGGGTCATTTTTGACCTGGAGGGATGTGGGCAGTGGGGTCCCCCAGGGCTCGGTCCTCGGACCTGCACTGTTCAACATCTTCATCAGTGACTTGAATGATGGGGTAAAAAGCACCCTGTTCAAATTTGCTGATGACATTAAGATGTGGGGCGATGTGGGCACGCTAGAAGGGAGGAATAGGCTGCAATCGGACCTAGACAGGTTACAGGGGTGGGCAGATAAGAACAGGATGGGTTTCAACACTGACAAGTGCAAGGTACTATACCTGGGGAGGAAGAACCAGCAGCACATCTACAGGCTGGGGAACTCCCTTCTCGTCAGTGCAGAGGCAGAAAAGGATCTTGGAATCATTATTGAGGCCAATATGAACATGGGCCGGCAGTGTGGGGACACGGTCAGGAAGGCCAACCACACCTTGTCATGCATCCACAGATGCATCTCGAGCAGGTCCAAGACTGTGATCTTCCCCCTCTATGCAGCACTGGTCAGGCCGCAGTTGGTATACTGTGTCCAGTTCTGGGTGCCGCACTTCAGGAGGGATGTGGACAACTTGGAGCGGGTCAAGAGGAGGGCCACCTGCATGATCGGGGCCAGCAGGACAGGCTCTACGAGGAGAGGCTAAGGGACCTGAACCTGTTCGGCCTCCACAAGAGAAGGCTGAGTGGGGATCTTGTGGCCTGTTACAAACTAGTCAGGGGGGACCAGTAGGCATTGGGGGAGTCCCTGTTCCCACGAGCACTACCAGGAGTGACTAGAAATAATGGTCACAAGCTGGCAGGGGGTAGATTCAGGCTAGGTATCAGGAGGCGCTACTTCACTGTCAGGGCAGCTAGGATCTGGAACCAACTTCCAAGAGAAGTGGTGCTGGCTCCTACCCTGGGGGTCTTTAAGAGGAGATTAGACAAACACCTTGCAGGGGTCATTTGACCCCAGAACTTTTTCCTGCCATGGCAGGGGGTCGGACTTGTTCTGCTCGGGTCCCTTCTGACCCTACCAACTATGAAACTACGACTACCAGGGGGTGTCACAGCCACCCTCTGGGACTCAGACCTGCTACAAATGATTACAGAGTTATGAGAACAAGGAGAGAACAATATTTCTAAGAGAAAAAGTTGTCTCACTATGTCAAGGATGATAAAGATGGAGTACATGTTCTTTGTAAGAGTAAGTCTTTAATGGCTTTGGCAAGAACAGTTTTAATAGAGTGCAAGGAGCAGAAAGTGGATTGGGAGGGTCTAGGATGGATTTACCAGACAGCACCTATTGAACACACTGTTTATAATCACTTAGAGATGAAAGTGAGAAAGGAGATGTGGCAGTAGATGAATAGACAAGGGAGATGAAAGTTTTGGTCTATTGGTGATGGGAGATACTAGCCTTATCCTCTTTTTATTTGGCCCTAATCCAGGAATTATCTTATTTCTGGATAATTTCACCTGCAAGTACAAATTCTTGTATTTCCACAAGAATTGCAGTTATACAAAAAGAATACAGCTTGTATATTTAAGAAACTAGTTTGTATATTATTACATATACCCATATGCACGCACAAACTGTTCTCTCTCTGCGTAAATAACCCACCTCTCTACTCCAGACTGGTGCCCTCCAATCCAAACTAAAATCTCAGCCTCTCTCTGATATTGTCCTGTGGATGATTATTCTCTCAAGATAAACATGGTCAAGATGGATCTCTTAATCTTCCGCACCCACAGTTTTCCCCTACCTCCTTTCTCAGTCACTGTGGACACCACCTAATTTCACTCAGGCCTTTAAACTGAGCATCATCTTTGAGATGGACCTTTCTCCGGGTGCTCCTATCCAAACAATGCCCACGTCTTGCTGATACCTTCTGTGTATCCAATTCTCCTCCTTCCTCTCCACACATACAGCTAACTCTTCTTGAGGCTCTTATTACATCATAGCCCAGTTCCTGTCACCGTCTTTTTTTCATCTTGCCTTGAAAAACATAGTCTGGCCCACAGAAAAGCATCTCCAACACTGCTGCAAAGATCATTCCTGCCTTGTTGCTTTAGTTATGTTACCACTTTATGCCTTTTCTCTGTTGCGTCAAACATAAGGCATTTCCCATCTTTTTTTCAGAATCCTTCACAGACTATCCCCACAGACTATCTTGTTTCTACTTAGATTATGACATCTTTGGGGTGGGGAGTGTCTCCTGTTCTGAATTTGTACAGTGCCTTGTGCTATACAGTCCTGGTTCATGACAAGGGAGGGGTATGTCTACACTACATCCTGCTGAGAAGCAGGATAGATAAGTAGTCCATGCAGAGCTCTATGTTGCTGTGACTAAATTGTCCCTGGTATCCATCGTAGCTCATTTAAAGCTAGCTTAGATATCACTATACTGCATATTGCAGTGTAAACCTGCCTTAGGGCTCACAGGTGCTAAAGTAATACTCCACCAGTAGAACCATAAAACAATAATTTTAACAGCAGCAGGTCAGGCAGGGGAAAGGGATTGGAGTGGCACTTGGTGAGGGTGCTAGGCTAATTTGTGGTATGTCTGGTGAAAAGATTGGTCCCCACTGACCTAGATCTAGATATAAAATATATAGGTTGCACTCACAAGGTGGGAGACTATCCTGGAATGAAGCTGCAGTGAAAAGAATTAGAGGGTCATAGTAGTTATCCAATGGAACATTAATTTCTGATGTGATGTGATGCTCTGCATAAAAGGACAAAAAACCCCTGAATTTTATAAATAGGTGAATATAAAGCAGGAGTGAGGAAGTGATATGACCTGTGTACAGCACATTACCCAGACCATTCCTGCATTTAGTGCTGGTGTCCGAGACTTCAACAAAGATCTGAAAAAAATATTCAAATTCTCAAAAAATCCCTTAAGGGACTTAAGAGCCTGTTTAGCTTATCCAAAAAGAGGTGTTATATGACTTGATCATGAACTACAAGTTCTAATTGGGGAATATATTTCAGATAGCAGACAGCTCTTTAATGTAGCAGGAGAAAACATAATAAAATCCAGTGGTTAGAAACTACAGGTAGTCAAGTGAGAAATACGGTGCATATTTAAGTAACAAGGATAAATTAACAGTAATGTTTTCATAGGATGTAGTGGATTCTGTATCACTTATACTCTTTAAACTTGCACTGGAGAGCTTTCTAATAAATATGATGCAACTCAAACAGAAATTCCTGTGGCAGGGTCATTGGCTGGTGTCATGAAGGAGTCAGATTTGATTATCGGAATGGACCCTTACAGCCTTATAATCTATTGATCTTTTTCTGTCCAGCAGTGGTACCATCCCTTTGGACCACAGCATACTAGAGATCACTGAACAAAGTCTATGCTCTTCATTTTGTCTCTCTAGTACATCCCAGTCCCTTTCCAGCCAGCTTTGGGAGAATACACTGAGGAACATATTTTTCCCTCTTGTAACTGGGAACAATAGAACAGGTCCTGGAGACTTTTAAAGGTTGTTATGGTTATGGTTACATGAAAATATGGATCCTTCCCCTGGTCTAGATTTCTGATCCAAACTCTTCTATGAGGACTGAGCACATTACTATTCTTCTTCTGACCACCTTTATTGTTCTTGGGCTGTTAGACCATATCTCTACTGTCTCCTTGATGAGACCAGGACCACCCAAATGAAAAAGGGCCCTGGCTCTGAGGACCCCTCTAAGCCAGATACACTACTGAATTGCTGGTGGCATGAAGAGTAAGTGGATAGGGCTTATTTCTCATTGTGGAAGACCCTATAGACACAGCCTTAGATTTCAATACGCATTGGGTGCATCTACATGAGACGCTTTACTGTTCATTAGATAAATCTAATGCACAGTAAAGCATCACCGTCTACACATACACAGCAATTACTGCACAATAGATCAGTGTAACGCAATGTACAGGTACTAGAAATTGGTACATTAAACTAATGCACCAAAATGCATGTGTAGATGCTGACCAGGAGCAAATATGGTCCTGGTCATGCTAGGCAGCAGGGGGCCACAGAAAGCAAGGATAGCTGTTTGGGCTCAGCAGGACACTGTCTCTCAGCTATGTGGAGATCCTGATCTCCATGTAGCAGCGAAAGCTGTCCACATTGCTAGGCAGCTGCCTCCCAGCCATGTAGAAATTGGGACATGACCTGATCTCCATATGGCTGGTCCAGCTATGTGGAGATTGGGACATGACACAGGCTCCATGTGACTAGGAGGCAATTGCCCAGCAGCTGGGAAAGCTTTCCCCCACCCACCCTGCAGAGATTGGGACTAGCACTGTGCCCCCTGCCAGCTTAGAACTAGCACCCGGGGGAGCATGGAACTCCCCCTGGCTTCTGCAAGAGGGCAAAAACGTCAGGAGCAGCCCTGAACTCTGTTCCCCACAGGTATATATTCAGATGTGTGTGGGGCCACATATTAATTGCACATGTAGACGTGCCCACAGAGTCATAGAGAAGTAGGGCTGGAAGAGACCTCCAGAGATCATCTAGTCCAATCTCCTGCCTGAAGCAGGATCATCCCTATCCAAATGATCCCATACAACCATAGTCTAAAATGTACGACTACCCTCAACCCTGACACAACATAGACCTAACACCCTAACCTGCCACAGGTAAAGCTGGCAAACCATGGCAGCCAATGTCCTGCTTCTATAAAATGTTGTCAATACATGCTCAAGAGGTCCCAGGTAGAGGGTCATGCCTGCCACTACAAAGGCAAAAACTCCCACAGTCCATACCAATTTGACCAGAAGGTAAAATTCCTTCCTAACTCCAAATATGGTGATTGGTCTTGCCCTGAGTGGAGGGGCAAGACCCTTTAACCAGGAACCTCTAGCTTTGCTTCTAGCAGGAGAATTGGCACATCCCAGTTGAAGTTCCCAGCCTTAGCTGTAGCCAATATCCAATGCCTCTGAGGAGGTTTAAAAATACTGTGACATATATAGCAGGGAAAAAAAAGGGCGGGGAGGAACAACCAGCAAAGCCCGGGAGCATGGAAAATACCCAGAGTAGAAAATAGGCATAGCAATGCCTAGATCATCCCTGACCAGTGGCTGTCCAACCTCTTCTTGAACACCTCCAGTCATGGAGAATCCACAACTTCCCTAGACAGTCTATTCCACTGCCTCTCTATTCTCAAAATGAAGAAGTTTTTCTGGATATCCAATCTAAATTTACTTTGCTGCAGCTTCAAGACATTGCTCCACACCCTCCTCTTTGCAGCAAGAGAAAAAATGGTGTTTCCCCTCTTCTTTATCGCACCCCTTGAAGTATTTGAAGACTGCTATCATGTTTCTTCTTAAGCACCTTTTCCACAAGCTGAACATGCCTAGCTCC
The DNA here is from genome assembly GCF_000455745.1 of Alligator sinensis. NCBI lineage: Eukaryota > Metazoa > Chordata > Crocodylia > Alligatoridae > Alligator > Alligator sinensis. Next base: position 868,074 of record NW_005842597.1, on the reverse strand, counting down.
TTCAGCTACTCCCCATATGACTTACCTTCCAAGCCCTTCATTCTCTTTGTTGCCTGCCTCTGGACCCTCTGTAATTTCTCCACATCCTTTTTAAAATATGGAGCCCAAAACTGCACACATTACTCCAGATGAGGCCTAACCAGTGCCAAGTAGAGAGGCACTATCACCTTACATGCCTTGCACCTAACGCTGCTTCTGATGCAGACCAAAACCACATTCACCCTTTGCACGGCTGCATCACACTGCAGACTTGCATTGAGTCTGTGGTCTACCAAGATTCCAAAGTCCTTTTCCATCCAGCTGCCATCCAGCCAGGTTCCCCCCATTTTGTATTTGTGTTTTTAATTATTCTTCCCTTGTATTTGTCCATGTTGAACTTCATCCTGTTCGCTCCAGCCCAGCTTTCCAATCTGTTGAGATCCTTCTGAATTGCACTCACATCCTCTGATGTGTTCACAGTACTCCCCAGTTTAATGTCCACAAACTTTATCAAGAAGCTTTCTATGCCAGCATCCAAATTGTTAATAAACAAGGTGAATAGCACTGGGCCCACTACAGACTTATGTGGGACTCCACTTGAAACCTCCTGCCATTCTGCCATGGACCCGTTAATTACCTTTTCCTTACAGCTATTGAGCCAGTTATACTGTGTAGTAGTTTTATCTAGTGCACATTTTTCCAATTTATTTTATGAGAAGGTCATATGGGACGGTTGCCAAAGCCTTGCTGAAGTCCAGATACACTATATCCACAGCATTCCCTTCATCCATCCAAGTAGTTACTTGTCAAAGTGAAAGATGGGGTGTTTGACACAATTTGCTTTTCATAAATCCATGCCGGCTGCTTGTGATCAGCCTTTCCTCCTCCAGATGCTTGCAAATGGCCTTCTTTAGGATATGCTTCAGTAACTTCCCAGGTATTCAGGTGAGGGTAACCAGTCTGTTCCCCATGTCCTCCTTTGTCCCTTTTTAAAAGAGGAGTACAACATTGGCCCGTTTCTAGTCCTCTGGTACCTGGCCCATCTCACACAATTTCATGAAAATCATTGCCAAGGGCTCCAAGATCTCCTCTGTCACTTTCTCCAGAACCCTGGGATGAAGTTCATCTGGTCCTGCTAAGCTGAATTCATTCAGACCCAACAAAAGCTCTCTGACTATCTCTTTTGTGATGTTGGAATATGCAATTGCACAGAAAACCCTTCAATTTTCAGTTTGCCAATAACTGCTATAAGATAAGAGTCTACAAATCACTATAATGCTTAACCAGAAATGGATGCATTAGTACTAGACCAGGAGTGTCGAACATGGCCCATGAGCAAAAAACAACCCATAGAACCATTCCATCCAGCCAACTTGTAGTCCAGTGGGCTACTGGAAATGCACACTCTTGGCTCCACATAGCTGCATACCCCTGGCATTGGCACCGCACAGCCAAGCAGTGGTAAAGAGCTGGGGGCATGCAGCTACACAGAGCTGCATTTGGGCAGCAGTGCAAAACTCTGGCTGGTCACCAGTGCCAGGAGCATGTGACCTGTGTGGTGCTGAGGGCATGCATTGGCACAGAGCCACATTCAGACAGTGCAGAACTGGACTAGGTGATGTCATGAGCTCCAGTCCTAATTTCCTATGATCATATGAACTTCATCCCTATATGAGAGGGCAGCTAAGTCAGCTTTTCTAGGAAATTTCCAGTTTTGGAGACCTGTTACAATGCATGTAGCCCCCTTCTATTCAAATGCCCTAGATTTCATATGAATTTCAGGTTGAATGTTTCCATCAACAGAAAAGCAGGATCTTCTGAACTCAAAGCAGGAATTCTTTCGAGTCTATCAGAAATCTAATTCCTTTTGGAGGAGTAACAGTTGTGGCTTTTCACCATAGCTGCAGGTTCTGTAATCTCTCTCTCCTGCTATAGGTGTCTTTGAAAGTTTGGGTCTGGCTCAGGTGTGAGATACATGGGTGGAAGCCTGTGGACTCTCTGTGAGCCCAAGACCCTGGTGGACACTTGGTGGACCCCAACCCTGACCCCCAGCACAGCTGGGAGGTAGATGGGACCTGTGGTGGGTGGGTGTTAGACAGCTGTGGGAGGCAACTGAGAGGAGCTGAGGAGGGACATGCCCCCACCCAACTCTTACTTAGCCCGGCCCCACAGGGAGCCATGCAACCGGAGGTGCATGAGCAGAGTGCGCAAACAGGCACGCTCTGGGCCCAGCTTATGAGTTAGCATGGGAGTTCATGCGGGAAGACGAGCAGGAGGGACACGAGGCTCTAGGCGGTGAGCCTGAAGAGAAGGGTCAGCACAGCAATAGCCTGGAATACTACTGGTACCATGGTAGGGATGTGCTGCACCCCAAAGATCCCCTCCGTAACTGGCCCCCACCTCTGGTACCACCGAGGCCTCCAACCAGGCGGAACCCATGGTTTCAGCCTCCACTCAGATGGGGCCCCTGGCTCTCAGCTGTGGAGGCTGCCTGGCACGACTCCAGGCACCTGGGATCGAGTGCAATGACGCCTCCCCTTGTGAGGTTTGCTCCACATTGGAGTCCCTGAAGTGCCGGATAGGGGAGTTCCAGACTGCTGTGCAGAGGCTGCATGCTATCAGGAATGGTGAAGAGGAGATTGACTCTGACTGCCAGGCTTTATGCCTGAAGAATGAAGAGGGAAGAGCAAGGATGGCTGGCAGGACAAGGTGGACAAGAGGAGCTCCCATTTAGTGCAGCCAGGTGTCACTTGGACAAAGGTTGTCTCCAGCTCCAAGGCACAATGCACCAGAGTCACCCCCCCCCCCCCCCCGCCGTTTTTACCAAGCCCCCCCCCCGGATCTTTACAACAGGTATGAACTCCTTCAAGCACCAGTAGAGCCAGCAGAGCTGCCAGCTCCAACACCTGAGGAAAAAAGGGAACCAGAAACCACCCCTAAGAAGAAATGCTGAGTGGTCATCATGGGAGACTCCCTTTTCAGGGGGACAAAGGGAGTGATCTGCTGCCCTGACCCCTTGGACCATGAGGTCTGCTGCCTCCTGGGGCCTATATCTGGGATGTAGCTGAGAGGATCCCAAAACTTATCCAACCCTCTGACCACTACCCCATGCTCCTTATCTATGTGGGCATGAATGACACAGCTCAGAGCAATCCCAGCCAGGTTATGGGTGACTACAGGGCTCTGAGTGACTACAGAGGCTCAGGGGGTTGGAGGCTCAGGTAGTTTTCTCCTCAATGCTTCTGGTTACAGATTGTGGGCATAGGAGGGAGAGATGAATTGAAGAAGTAAACAGAAGACTGCAGTGCTGGTGCCATCGTGAAGGCTTCAACTTCTTCGACCACAGTCTATACTTCAGAGAGAGAGGTAGCAGTTCGTTGGGAAGGGACGGCCTCCATCTCACTCCAATGAGGAAGAAGCTCTTCTTGGCCAGAATGGCTGACCTGCTTGACCTGTCTTTAAACTAAGTTAGCTGGGGAATGGGCAGACAACCACCAGTGAAAGCCCATCAAGTGACAACCACAAAATCAGCAGGCCAGGCTGCACAAGGGAAGTCACTCCTACCCTAGCCCAGGGACACAACTTTTCTAGGAGTGCAGGGAAGCCTAGGCTAAGTTGGCTGATGACACCAAATTATGGGGAAGTGTGGTCACACTAGAGGATAGGCTGGCAATTCAGGCCGACCTTGACAGGTTCACAAGGTGGGCGGATCAAAACCTGCTGGTGGGGGGAGGGGAGGGGAGGGGAGAAGCGGGCCTGACATGGTGGAGGTGGCCCACCAAGTGAAGGGATGCACATGGTGGCACCCGCTGCTTTAGAAGCGGTGGCAGCGAAGCATGGAGACACGGAGCAGAGGCTGAGCCCAGCTTGCATCTGTGGCCTGCCCTCATCTGTGCAAAGACTGGGGGGCCACATGCCCCCCCCCCCATCTTGGCTGCCCGGAGCCACAGCTCTGGAGGAGCCATTGGGCTCTTTCTGGGGATGATGTGGGGTGGGGTAGGGTGGGCATGGGAGTCCCAGAGGCTCCATCCCCTCCACCTTGGTGGTGTAGCCAAGGCTAGCCCTGCTCTGGGCCCCAGCTCTGGGCCCCCCCAGCCAGTGCAGAGAGGCAGCCGGGGCCAGTGTGGCTGGGAGGCAGCCAGGGCTGGTGTGGCCAGGAGGCAGCTGGAGGCGGGTACCATGGCCAGGAGGCAGCCAGGGGGTAGCCGGGGGCCAGGGCCGGTGCGGCCAAGAGGCTGCCGGGGCTGGGATTGGTGCAGCTGGGACCAGGAGGCAGCTGGGACTGGGGCCGGTGCAGCCGGAGCCGGAGCCGGGAGGCAGCCAGGGCCAGGGCTGGGAGGTGGCTGGGATGCCACGGCGCTAGGCAATGCCACACCCCATTCTTGGCCCTTTCCCCTCCCCACTCAGACTTTCCCATGCAGGGGGCACATGTGCATCTGGCTGCTCACTACACCCCCCCTCCCGCCAGTGCCGCTGCTGGGGAGGGGCCCCCCCAGCACGCTTCTTTGGGGCAGGGGGCCCCAAAACTATTTCTTGCAGGGGGGCCCCAAAAATGGTGGCCTGGCTCTGCAGTAGGGCAATTATCAACTTCAGTGTTAATCATGTATTCATACTTGAGAGAGAGAGGTAATTGCTGAGAATTGGTATGTGACACGTGTCTGTTTATTCATTAACTAGACCCTTGCAGACATAGTCTGAGACACTTGAGTCTGAGCCTTCCAGACAATGATAAATTTACATTTTAAAAGAATCCTATAAGAATCTGAGAACAGGCTCTTCAGGGAAGGACATTTCTCACCCTGAGGATATTGAGAGACAGTATCTTTAGGATATTGGATTATTAATCTTTATGCCTGAAAGGATGTACATTTCTCCTGGTCATAATGGGCATTTATAGACATGCTCTGGGAGTGCAAGGAGGGTGGGGAGGAGGGGGCGCTTTAATTAGAGTGACTCCCAGATCTGCTCAAATTAAAGCACCCCGCTGCCATTTTTCAGTGCAAGGATGCTGGTACACATGATGCTTCAGGCGCTTTAAACTAAAGCTTCTTGAACAAGCTTTAGTTAAAGTGCCCCACTGCCATTTTTCAGCACTGGGACACTGATACACTGGACACTGCCCTGGTACTGGCAGGTCCAAGTCCCAGGGGGCAGCTATGATACCTCCTAGTAATCATGCAGCTCCTGCTCAGCTCTTACTCTAGTATTGCCCTCCCTCAATTTGCTTGCCCGCCACGTCTTGATCTTCTTAAAGGCTGAATAAAGGAGACTGCCCACAGGCCTTAGAGTAAGCTTCAGTTCTACCAAATCTGCCCTGCACCCCAGCTAGTGTTTCAGTGTCCCTGCAACTGAAAAATGAGGCATTGATACACATGACACTGTAGTCTGCTGGAGCGTGGTAATTACCACGCTCCAGCTGACTCAATTAATCGAATCTGCTCCAGTGTGCTGTAATTACAGCATGTTGGAGCAGCATCACTGCATATATATATATTAGCTCAGGAAGGACTTTTGGTCTGGTAAACAAACACACCCTCTGTGGGGGCAGGAAGCTATCTGTATTGTATGGGCTCCCCAAGAAGCTGCGATGCTCTGTGTAAATGGCCAGATAAGAAACAATATTTAAGCATTGCCTTGAGAACAAGTGCTTGTCTAAAGCTTCCTGGACTTCCTTATGGTGGGTTGGTGCCTCAGCCAGTAGGTGGGATATTCTGGCTGGCAGGACAGGCAGGTGGCCCTGACAAGAAGTTCAGAGGCAAGAGCTGGCGTCTAACCTTATTTGCTGTGTGTAGAAGCTGCATTCTTAAGTTTAAGATGCAAGGTAAGATCAGACAATTGCTCTGATACTTCCTTTAGTTTGTTTATTGTTTTATCTGTCTGTATTTCAATGTATGGTTATTGATTTCTTATGTTTGCTCTTGTTTTCATAATAAATCTTGTTGTTATCTTCTATAACATAACTGTTGTTAGTGAGAACTGTGATTTCAGAGCATTTGATTACACAGGCTGGCCTCTTCTATGGCAAGGGAGATCTAAAATTTCTGAGCACATGACCGGAGAAGAATGTGATTCTTCTAACTGGCAAAATCTGCTTTGCTAAGAGCTGGCAAGACCTAGGGGAAACAGGAAAAGCTGAGGTGCCATTGGTCAGAGAGGTGATATCTGAAGCATCTAGGCACAGCAGAAGTGCAGCTCCCAGGTCTAACTCATGGTGCTTCACAGAGGGCGCATCTACACAAGACATTTTAGAGTGAAGTAGCATAGTTTATTGAGCAGTAAGCATGTGCATGTGCATATGCTTACTGCACAGTAAACCTCCCTAATCACAAGTAAGTTTACTACCTGCAAATGCAAGTGTAACCCGGGTGGCAGCCCAATAGTTGCCCCCCCTGCCCAATATCAGGGATGGTGTGGTGAGAGTGGGGCAAGGCTTCTGGCCAGCACCAATTTATTTTCCAGCCGGCCCCTGCTCCCCACAGAGCAACCCGTGGTCCCAAGAAGGTCTAACACTTAACTGATTTAACTATTTGCACTTTATTTACAAAACAAGAATAATAGCAAAGATTATTTACAAGTGAATTTAAATGGCATAACTAGAATCACAAAACAAACCAGAATGCACTAGTCAACCCTTGACTCAAAAATCACAGGTAGGATAGCTGGCAGCTTTCAGCCACTGCTGAGATGTTACCACAAGGAAGCAAGGTGCTAACTCCCAGCAGCTCCAACAGGCTTCCCAATTAGCGACAGACTGCAGCAGGTTAAGCTCTTCTGGTCTGCAGCAATCAAATTGCATCAAACCCCAAAGAGGCTGAAGGGCGACCTTCTGTGGCAACCAAAAAGGCAAGCAATAAGCAACAGAGTAGGCTCCTGCAGCAATCAGCATGACCCAAACACAAAGCTCGGGAACTCCATCTGATGACAACCAGCTGAAGAGTAAGGGACAGGACTGAGTCCCCTCTGGGGCAGTCAGTGGCAGAGGGTCAGCAGGACAGGCAGCTCCCAGGGGTCATTACTCTAAACCCTTGCTCCAGATGACTGGCCAGGCACCCCACATGCCTTGCCAATGCTGTTCCGAGCACCGGCCTGCACCTCAAGCTCCTGGGGACCCTTGTCCTGGTGCTCTGCTACTCCTCAGGATCCCAGTGCCTTGCCTGTTGCTGTCCTGCTTCCTCAGGAAAAGTAAGGGGTTTCCTCAACTCACCGGCCCAGCTCTCTGCTCCAGATAAGGATGCCACCAGAGCTCCTGGCCGCTGCTTCTTCTCCGCAGTGGAGTGTGGGGCCAACTGGCACCCCTAACCTCTGGGATGCCTGGCACATCTAGCACACTGCAATGGGGCACCAGCTCTCTGCCTCAAGCCCTGGCCGTTGCTCTCTCTCTGCTGCAGGGCTGGAGGCACGGCCGACTGCCGCTGCCTTCTTCTCTCAGGGCCTTCGAGGCTCTTCAGAGGGGTCTTTCTGCTCCCTCCACTGGGTCAGCTCACCCCAGCTCTTCTTAGGCCTCCTGCGTCATTCCCCAGAGTTACTATCAGCAGCCCCACATGCCAGTTCGGCTGCTGCTTTTATCCCCTCTGTCAGTCCCTCCCTGGCCTACCAACCAGGGCTCAGGGTGGCTGGCCCCCAACTCTGGCCAACCCCCTTCCATGCGAATGAGGGGGTTGAAAACCCCTTCTTTCGATTGGCTTCTCCTTTTCCACAGGCAGGGCTCCCCTGCTCCACTCTTGGGGTCGCTCAGAGTTCACCGGCACTGTTTCTAGCCCAGGGTAAGTATCTCGAGCCAATCTGGTGAACCCACATTGACCGTCTGTTACACAAGTATCAAATTTACGCATGAGTAGTTACTGCACAGTAGCGCTTGTGTAGACTCCTAACCAGGAGCAAATCCACCTCCCATCAGCCAGTCACCAGTGTGCAGGAGATTGTTCCCTGCCCCTGGGAGCTGCTTGCTGCTGGGGCAGGCTCCAACACCAGAGCCCAGGTAGGGACTATGGCCCCCTGCCCTGGCAGCTGGGAGTGCAAGCTCCCCACTCCAAGATCACGTCTGGGGACCAAGGGCTGTTGTGTGTGTGTGGGGAGGGGGTGGCGGGTGCTGGGAGATCCTTATCTCTCAGTGCCAGCTCCGCAACTGCGAAGCTCAGGCTGGGAAGTAAGGATTTCCCTGTGCCAGCCCTATGGCCGTACAGCTGGCACTGGGAGTTCCCTGCTGGTTGGGGCTAGGGAGCCTGTTCCCCACCCAGCTCTGTTCCTGGGTGGGGAACAGTCTGGGGAGCTTGTTCCCTACTTATCTCTGCAAGCATGGAGCTGGGGAACAGGAACTATCCTGCTCAGGGGCAGGCCCCAGCCCTGTGCCCTGATCGGGTGATCAAGGTGTGGGGCTTAGAGAGAGCTGCAGGGGTGGGGCAGGTCCCAGACCTCTGCCCCATCTGCCAGTTGGGTACCTAGTAGTCAGCCTCCAGCTGGGCGGGGAATCCCTGCCCAGTTAGGGGCACACAGCTAGCTGCCCCACCAATGGATCACCAGTGGGACTTGTCTCTCCCCTGTAGCTCTTTCCAAGTCCTGTGCCCCAATCAGGGAGCTGGGGCTGGGAACTCCCTGCTGCCACAGCAGAGGGATATTGTCCCCACCCTGGCAGCAGGTAGCCCCCACAGGGGCTGGGAGCAATGTCCCAGCCCTGGCCAAGAGACAGCTGTCTCGTGGCCTGGTGCTCCCTGCCGTCCCTGGGCTACTACCTAGAGGGAGCCTCAAACTCCCCCTGGTCACAGCAGGAGCAGATTTGCAGAAAATCTTTTCCCACATCTCTGCATGTGTAGGTGCCTGCCCGGCAGCATTTACTCTGAGTAGTTTCCTCGCAAGTAAACCGATCGCAGATCAAATGCATGTGTAGATGCACTCAGAAGGTGCCATGAGTTAGACCGATACTCCTGACCTAAAAGGCATTAACTCTTGGGTCAGGAGGCTGGGTGATTTGAGACCCATCCAGGGAGAGAGGCTGCATCCCTCCACTCTCTTCCTCAAACTCTGCCCCCACTCTCCCAGCTCCTGTTCTGTCTCAGGATGTGAGGGGGAGAAGGCAGAAGAGGGAGATCCATTCTGGGGTTTCCCTAGCCATGCCGGATTGTGTGTGGGGGTGGATTGGAGTCTCCCTACCGAGGGGGGGGGGGCTCCAATCCCCCCCCCCCAGCCTCTAGTGCCAGCTGGGCAACCCCCAGAATGAATTCCCTCTGCCCAATCCCCCCTCCCCCATTCTGAAAACAGTGCTGGGAGCAGTACTGGGCTGCATCAGCCATGCCATGCTCCCAGCACACGCAGACAGAAGTTAATGAAGGTGCTCCACTTTGTAGCACCCTCATCTGAACCTTGATGACATGAGGGTTCTGATTACGGTAGGATTGGGCCCTTTTAAAGCGGTTTGCAGCTGTGCGCTTTTGTTTAGTCACAGCTGTAGAGTGCTGTCAGGGGCCTTTTTGTCTTTCAGGGGCCAGATCAGGTGAAAATTATCACTTCTGTCTATGCCAAGTCTGACTCTGTCTTCAGTGGTCAACAGACAACAGACGGCGTTTAAAGCTGAAGGGTACTCCAGAAGGTGTGAGAACACTCCAGGAATGTATCTCAAAGGTGTCACAACCCAAAGGGTGTGATTTTTGTTTTTGTGTGCTTCGGCACTGCTAAATTGTTCCCGCTAAATTATAGCTTCTTTGCACGGTGGTGTTTTCTGCTGCAAAAGAGAACCCCGGTGCAAGGGAGGATTTCCCGCCAATTTGAAGCTTTCTTTGCAGGGTGCATTTCTTTGTTGCAGCACAGAAATGCTCATTGCAAAGAGTTCCCGCCATTTGTATGCTAATTCGAGTCCCATTATTGGCCAGTTCTAAATTATTCACACGTGGCGGCTAGTGATTGGCTTGCTAGCCGTATAAAAGGCTTGAGTGGTTTCCGCCCAAGTTGGAGGACTCCATGAACAAGGGAGGAGGAGACTTCACACTGTGTGAAGATCTCTAAGCGCTGCGGATCCTTACGGACCCAGTGCATTTAAAGCAGGCAGAGGTCTGATCAACCTCTAGCCTCTCCCCGTCGCCGAGCGCAGTCCAGACGTATCCCTTCCCGCGCGCAAAAGAACCAGACCCACGGAGCCTAGCAAACTTCGTGTGGAGCAGAAGGACCCACGGAGCCTAGCAAACTTCGTGTGAATCCTTGACCGATCTCAGAGCTCTTCTACCCGGGTTCGAGTCCTGCAGGTTTATTTTCCCGTCGCCGAAACCCATTGCGACGTACCCTCGTATTTTATATCTTCCCGTTGCCGGAACCCTTTGCGACGTACCCTCGTGCCCTGCAGGTTCGAGTTTTGTTTTCTTTCCTGTCTGTAACCACAACTTAAGCAAGTTTTCCAGCCTACACCACTGCCATCTCGGTGTAAGTAAACAATCTTTAAAACTACCGATACGCGTTTGTGCCTAATTCCAGCTCGACGGCCTTCCCTCTCCGACCTGGCGTGCCCGGGCTGCTGGCCACAGCCCGCGTGCAGCGTGAAAAAGAGCTTGGGTCGCTCCCGGCCCGCACAAAAGGCAGACCTGATCATATCTGGGGTCAGGGTATATCACAATAACAATCTGAAGGTTTAAAAAAAAAAATCAACATGAGTTAGGAATGTGGAAATAATCCTTGGGTTATTGTTGCTATGAAAAAATTAACACAATTATTTTCAATACTAGGTTGATTTTTATGTTATTTTTCTGTTTTTACTAGAAAGTCTGTCATTAATTGTTTTCTTTACTACACTGCATCTTTCTGAATAAATGTATATGAACAGACTCCTTGGATGCTTGTTTTATTCAAAGGGATCTTAAATAATATTTTTCACATCTGTTAGCTTTAATATTGCTTGCTTTATATTGGTACTCAGAATGCTGATGCAACATTTTTAATCTCCATCAATAACATCCTAACCAAGTGATGTGATCTCGTAACTGAGAATCATACATTGTGTATAATTATTTAGTACTATAAAATATTAGATGTATTTGAATAGAACTTATTACTGTAGTATCAAGATGAGTGAATATAAAGACATTTTAGTCAAATAAAATATTGTAATAGTAATTAATAACCAGTTATAATTCATATACATGTATTCAAAACCTGAAATATTTTTCTTTGCTAAAAGAAGCCAAATGCAGTTCATGCACATTATAAGGGGAGATGGTTTATTATACATGTGCATATCTTTATTTATAATTGAAGTCAGTAGGCTCACTATGAAATGCTTCAGACAGGGACCAACTAGCTTATTACTGAAATTATTTAATATACAGCAGCTATAAAGTATAAGTACCCCACCATCTTGTAGCCTCATATATAATAAAGCCATATTTATCAGGGGAAGTTTTTGGTTATCATTGCCACGGTAAAATAAAATATTTTAGTGGTTCCAATAACAGATGCTATGTTCAGTGAAATGTTGTATATTGTTTCCAAACTCATCCTGTCATTTTTAACTATTAACACAACAAGTAGAAAGATTGTTTTCTAGTTCAAATGTTATAAGAAGTAGATGTATTTGAAGGCAGGAGTATGCATGTGAAAGAAGAGAAATCACTTTTAAGTGTGGACATTCTCAAGGGCAGAAAAGACATTTATTAGATAAAATGATGATGAAAATTGGCATTGTGGGCTAAGTGTGAAAGTGGTTTGATGGGGTCTAGAATGATTATACATACCAACAAAATAGTTGAGACAAGTGGAAAAGGAGGTCAGGCCTTACCGTAAAACAGAATGGTCATTTATTGTTACCCAGAATGAACTGTCAAGGGAAAAACCCCCAAATCTACTAATGTGTGTGCAGTTCTTAAAGAGCCTTATAATATTTCATGTAGTTGCAAAAAACCACAGTGCATTAATGATTAATGCAGCCAGGCATCTACTATCCAAACTTATCTTACTCTTCTATATTTGATTTCATTTAATATTTACTCCAAAGAAACTGTGTGTGTTTGCACACGACTGGTTTTGCTGTAGTAGACTAGAAATGAGAAATTAATATAATTAGTCTCATTAGTAAATTGCTCTGGTTTTACAAGAAAATAATTTCACTTAGTTTCAAACAGGGGGATAATTTTTTGCGTATTGTCATTAATAAATCAATAATTAGCTAAAATTGTTAACAATTGTTAGCACTGACTTTTCTCTCCTCCCATAGCCATTTAAATGCAAAGTTTATTTTGCTGAGATGTAGGCATAAGACTGAGACAGCTGCATGTCCATAGAAAATAGGCTGAGAGAAAAGATCAAGCTGAATGGTAGATAGAATTTCTTATTAGTCCCAGTAAGCAGTTTATCTGCCCAGGAAAAATTTTAGCTTCTTTTTTTACTTTTATAGATTGAAAATTTGGATAGTAAGGTTTTATCTGGAAATATGATTACTTGGATGCTGCTCCATATTGCAGCAGAGATATCTAGCTGCTTTTCTATTTAAAGATTAAATATATAATTTTCAATCATATATTAACAAATTCATTGGGATCTGTCTCTTCTATTTTACTGGGAGCTAGCTAAAATGGAAAGGAAGATGAACATATTATTAGTGAGTGTAAGGGATAGACTGAGATTGTTCTTATACATGGGCAGATCTAGGTTTTAAAAAAGGTGGGGTGGGGGTGCAGATGGCGTGGTGCATCATCAAATATAACATATTTCTCCAGTTAAAGAAAAATTAGACACTTTACTAATATGTTATGGGCTTAGTGCTATATTATTCAGTTTATGATCAAAGCAAAAACAAATATAACTTTATTGGATAGTGGACTAATTTGCTAGATTATAAATTAACACAAGATACTAGGCAAAAAAATTGTCACAATATTCAAAAGCTATTGTTTCATCAGTCCTGTAATCATTGTAGTTAAATGTACATCTCTTACTCAAATTAGTAAAACAAAACCTAGTTTTCTTGAGTGTCTTGACAGTGCCTCTGATACTTCACCATCAGTCATTTCTATGTCTGAGTTAATATTACTACACCCAAGTTAAGGTTTTTATCAAGAGTTAAAAACAGTCTACTACAGGAACAGCTAAGAGACAGCAAAATTACAAAAGAAAGGATAGTTTGGACAGTAGAATATCAAGGTCATTAAAAAAGAGAGAGGGTCATTAACACCTATTGAATGAAAAGGGGTTAGCAGGAAACTATAATAAGCCACGAAGTCAGAAATGCCACTACCCACCACCCCCAGGCAGCTGGCTTTAAAGTTTGGTTAGAGCAGAAATCAAATGGGTCTAGCTCTGCCCCTGCATCTACATGGGGACTTAGAAGGAATTTAAGTGATTGAAGGAATCCAAATCAGTAATCCTGATCCAGTGGCTGCAAAAACCCTTAGGTTCCTAGAATCATCAGGGTCTCTCATTTTAGCCAGGAAATTCCCCTGTGCATCTCATCTGAGGCTTGGGCACAGGGTCAAAAACAATCCAGAGCAAGTGCCTGGGCATCTCAGGCTATAGGCAGAACAGACAATTATACTGACTATCACAAAGCCTGTTGCGTTTTGGAGTTTGTGGCATACCATAAAGCTTTTCTTGTGTTTTATTGTGACATGACGTGTGTGGTCTCATTGGAAAGCCCACGTTACGCGATATCCATTGATGCTATTGTTATCACTGCATGAATTATGTTATGCTGACTATGCATATTTTTATGGCTAGGGAATGAGTGGAATTGTTAATTATCTCTTGATGTCACCAGAATTGTCCAGAAAGTTCTGGTGTGCCCATGGTACTTGGAGTCCTGCTGGCTTGATGGGCCATTACTCCCAGATGTCTTTGCTATTGTAGGGTTGATTGTCCCCATCATAAGTGGATAATGCCAGGGTCCCCCCCACCCCAGCCGTGCTGCTACTGAGAGAAGCAATTCTCTTGGCTCTAGACCACAATGTCAGGGCAATCTCAGTCTGGTCCTTGGGGCAAGTGGCAGCACAGTGGGGAGAAACTCAGGGCTCTAGATTCATAGATTCATAGATGTTAGGGTCGGAAGGGACCTCAATAGATCATCGAGTCCGACCCCCTGCATAGCCCGGAAAGAGCGCTGGGTCTAGATGACCTCAGCTAGATGCATATCCAACCTCCTCTTGAGGACCCCCAGGGTAGGGGAGAGCACCACCTCCCTTGGGAGCCCATTTCAGACCTTGGCCACTTGAACTGTGAAGAAGTTCTTCCTAATGTCCAGTCTAAATCTGCTCTCTGCTAGTTTGTGGCCATTATTTCTTGTAACCCCTGGGGGCGCCTTGGTGAATAAAACCTCACCAATTCCCTTCTGTGCCCCCGTGATGAACTTTTGGGTTTGTGGGTTTGTGACACTCACTTAAAAGGTGAAGGGGGCTTAACTCTCATGAGCTTGCATCAGCTGATCTATTATAATTCATTTTTTTTATATGCCCACTCCTATCCCACAGTAAGTGGAAACTAGGCCAGGGCATTGTAGCTAAAACTAGAATGAAACAGCTGCTGAATTACTACATTTTAGATTCCACTTACTATTAGGAACACATGCCCAAGTTGCAACAGAGTCTGTTGATCCCAGATTGGCTTCATCGGCCATCTTTGGACCCACAGATAAGACAATAATTGAAGACAATCATCCTTGACTGCAAGGAATTGCTGAAGATGACTATAGGATAGAGAAGACACTTGGAAATAATCAGCTTGAAACTGTAAGGATTTCCCCCCTTCTAAATCAAAATAATTATTTCATCTGTCCATACCCTAACTCCTATCTAAGTTCCACTGCAAAACAGATCAGTGTTGGGAGGTACCTAAATCTATATATGGGCATTTGTACACATGCTTGCGCCACAGCACCAAGCACTTGTGCAGCACGTGCATTTGTATATATGGTGAAATGTGCATCCACGTTGAGAAAATGGCAGCAGCGCGGTTTTGAACTAAAACACATTGAAGGTGTTTTAGTTCAAAAGTGCCGCTGCCATTTTCTCATGTCATCATTTATACAAATGCATGCGACACAGCGCCAGGCGCATCAGCTCGCATACAGAGCAGACTCAATTAATTGAGTCTGTTCCAACATGCTGGATTTCTGGCACCTCGGAGCAGACCGATAAGTGTATAAGTGTATAAATGCCCTAGGTTCCCAGTTTGCTGGGCAGTTGCAGAGCATGTCTAAGGAATGACTGATAACAACATTGTTGTGTTGGCAGGACCCATCATTAACATAATAGCCTAGTGGTATGAGCACTCATCAAGAAAGCAGAAGACTTGGGTTCCTAGACTCTCCTTGGCCTGAGAGGATTTAAACACTTATCTCCTACTTCCTAAGAAAGAGCTCTAAGCAGCAGTCTATAAGCCATGCTTGGTGGCAATCCCTTCCATCGCTGCTGTCAAAGTCAAGACTTCCAAGAGCAAGAGTTGTTGGATCAGAAGGACTGAAAACTAGAAGAAGCTTTGCTCTTGGTTTCAGTCTCTTCTCACAGGGTTATTTAGGTTTTTCAATCATGTTTAAAAAAACAGGTCTTTCCCTCCCCGGAACTTGCCCTTTTCATTGCCTACACAGGTACGGCCCTTGCTTTCTCTCTTTCTGGTCTCATAGATCTTGTCGTTTAGCTGCCCATATAACCCAGTTTGAACGGGAGGAGTGGAAGCAGTCCTCGTCTAAACTAGCCTTTGGGCTGGTGGTTAGGACTTTCTCCTGAGAAATGGGAGGTATGTTTTTTAGTTCCCTTGGGCTGGGGAAAGTCTAAATTTAGGTGTCATACTTGCTAGGTAAATCTTGAACTATTAGTACCATTGTACTGTTGGTATCTGAGTCCTTATGCATGCTTTGCAAATACGTAGCAGATAGCTCCATTGTCATCATTTGAGGGTGAACATGGGGTTCTGTGTTTCACACTGAGCTTAGTCACGCTGTCAGTGTGCATCGGGTATCCTGGGTCAGGTAAGTGCCTCTTATCTTGGCCCTCTGGATGCTGAGATAATAGAGGTCCCTAAGGTGCAGCCTTGAATTAGGTTCCTAAGCTCAGAGTAGGAGTAAGAGTTCAGACATGTCCCTGTGCTGAGCAGGGAGATGCCTAGATAATCTGGATTTTCCTGTGGAGGCAGCTCCATTGACTGTAAAGGGATGCCAGGTAGCTAACCCTGGTGATTTTCATTGCCTTCCTGCAGTCATGTGCCTGATTTTTAGTGCCTAAGTGGGGGCACCATTTGAAAACCATTTGGATTTGTCCTTAAGTAATAGCAACTGTTTCACAAGGGTTTTTAAGACAAATGCTCAGGCTAGATGTTACCATATAAAAGAACATTTGTTCCAGATGAACATTTTGAGAGTTCTGCCCACATTATAAGGGCAGCAGATTTTTCCATCAGTCTATTCTTTTCAAAATGCAGATTTTACTCTTCAGCCCTGATTACGGTATATTCAGCCACTTTTGTGTTTCTCTTACCATACAAAGGGGCCTAAAAGTGAACAGATGTAGGTCCCTTGAGAATACTTTCTGTAGAAGTATGAGTAGTCTGGAATATACTCTATTATAGATATTCCCTGGACCCCTGAGAAGCTAATAGTGGTGATAGCAGCTTCATTGCTGCTCTTACTTACACTGGGGCTAGAAAGGCTCATGCACAGTGTCAGAACATGGGTAGCTGAAAGGTTCACATAAAAACAGAATTCTGGCTAAACATTATTTGTGAGAAGTGACTGCAGATCGGTGAGTGCATCTACACGTACACCCAACTGCACAGTCCTGGCGGCAGATGGGTCATTTCCAACCCTACTGAGCAGTAGCAATGAGCTGTTGCACAGTAGCTCATTGCTACTGCACAGTAACACTAGTGTCACGGTTCATTCCCTCTGACACTATGTTGCTGTAGCGACATGTTATGTCACTGTAGCTCATTGCTACAACGGCGTAGCATCTCATGTAGATGCGCCCAGTGTCTCAGATACACAGAATGTTGTGCAGTTCCTCAATAGCTCGCTTCCAGTCTTGGGTCACAGGGAAGGGTTTGTTCATTCAAAATTCCTTGATCCAACTTTAGAGAATATAAAAAGCCTCTAATTTAATATTAAAAACTGAGAGCGCAGGTAGCCTTTCTGTGAACAATGCTTTGAAAGATGTTTGTTTATGAAGAAACACCAATGTCCCATGTGATAATGCTTGGGATAACTGAATTTCTCCAGGCATGTTTCATGTCACAAGTACATATCAAGTGTAGCAAGGGTATTTGTGCCCATCTTACATTACAAGAAAATCAATACTCTTTATTACCAAAGGCTAAAAGAATACTGCCCAGACATTCTCTTTCCTGTAACAGTGCTCTTTCAATAATTCCAGTACCAGAAAATAGGGAGGCTGTCAAGCACTGAACTATATGGGCTAAAACCTAGTAATAAAATATGCCATGCACAGTGCAGATTGTAAAATTCCTGTCAGTAAACTGAACAGTACCCTTTGACCATGAAAACACCTACCTACGGTATGGCACGGCAATTTGTGATCCAGCTAAAAACCTGTGAGACATGCTTCTCATTTCACTGACATATACAACAAAGGATCGAAATGCAGATTTTCCATAAGTGAGTTATTTTTTGTTGACTTGCACATGTTAGCTTTGAAAAGAAGTTCCAAAAGCAAGACATTTCAAACAATTATATGAAATTAAATATTCATAGAGTTTGTTGCTTATTTATATTTAAAACTTTTATGTAGGAAGAACTCTTTGCTGCTTGAGATTCTGGAGTGATAATCCGAAGAAAAACAGAAACGGGAGCAAAGGCAGAACAAGGTACATTAAAGAGGGAAATATTCTTTATCTCATTTATAATCTAGTCATTGGTTTATGACTTGCTCCTCCACAATCTGTACAAAATCCTGGAGTTGTAGATTTTTCATTAGCATCAATTATTTATTTGACAGATATTAAGGGAGGGAAATCCAGGCAGCCAAACAACTGTCCATCTGCAGATGCAGAAGAGCAAATTCATTTCAGCTAAGGCTGACTAAATTCCGAGCAACCTTTTCCCTCTAGATCCACAATTTTCAGATGGCATATTGTTGGGAAAGCCTATCTACTTTTGGTCTATCAAACCTCTTAGACCGTGTCCCCACAAGTTTTGTGGAAGCTCAGAGGCTTTTGAGGCACCGCAAAACTCACACAGCACAGGTGAAAAGGTTCTTCATGATGCCTATTTGCAGTGCAGAGCCAAAATTTTAGATACTGGAAAATCCTGGTATCTAAGAAAACACTTAAGAAAAAAAAAGTGGGACAGCACACATGGCACCAGAGCCATGCTCCAGCTGCCAGCCAGGCTCCGGACACCCAGATTACTACCCCTACAGCCTTGGGAGGCCCCTGAAAACCTCAGAAACTCAGGTAAGGTTGCTGGGACCAGCCCAGGTGCTGGTCGTCTCCACTACTTCACCTGGGGCAATTTGTCACACGCCAGAGCATGCACACAGGGGCATTCCCAAGGGACAAGTAGCAGCAGCACAACTATGTGCCGCTGCTATTTGTCCCAGCTGAAACACATGTGTGCACTCATGGGGACACACCCTTCAAGGCTATTCCATCAGGAAAAAAAAGACCTGTAGAAATAATGTATTTTGTTTTGAAGAACAGGACAAAATCAGTAGAGCCACAGTTTGTGGCAAAGTCTTCAATGAGCTCCTTAAACATGTAAATTAAAGGTTGGTTCTCTTGGAACAACTGTTAAACATCTCAGCATTTTTTGCACGTAACTTCAGAGGAAATCTAGTTGAGTGGTAACTTGGTGATTTCTCTAATTTGCAAAGACAATGCTTGAGGTGATAGATGGTGATTCAGCATCAAATCAGCTTGAAAGAAAGACAAACATCATAAGAGCATGATGCAGTTAACTACTTGTCAGTGTTCTTTTTCACATGTAAAAAAACATTCCCTGGTTTCACACACACATTAAAACTAATGTGCAATAATAATGTGCATTACAGCTGCCATAAAGAAAGCTTTCAAGTATCAAGCACTAATACTCTAAATTATTACAAAGATTAACCATAATGTAAGTAATGAATATAAGTTTACTTCCCTGAAACTCACAAAGGCCCTAAGCCCTAAGGTCAGTTTTGAACTTAGATGCGTAAGTCACTCAGCTCTATCTTAGAGCATCTAAACCAGGGGTGGGCAATTATTTCAGCTGGAGGGACGCTTAACAAGTTTTGGTGAGCTGTTGAGGGCTGCATGGGTAGCCTTGCCTCTTGACAGATGCCCCGCCCCCGGTATAAATCTTGGGACAGGAAGTCCCTCCCCTAACCACTGATATTTGTCACCAGAAGTCCCTCCCCTATCCTTGGAAGCACTCCTTTTGGGAGGGGGTTGCCATCTGGAAACCAGGGGGGAAAACCAAATATAAATATAATATAAATATAAAACAATCAAACAAATCAAATAATCAAACAATCAAATATAAAACAATCAAACATCTATTATAAATTATTTTAATGTTATTTTAAAAATATTTTTGTTCTGATTTACATTTGTTTGCACAGTGTATCTAGAGGCGATAGCATAATAACTCAAAATACAGTTTTAGTCAACACTGACAAGTGCAAGGTACTGCACCTGGGGAGGAAGAACCAGCAGCAGACCTACAGGCTGGGGAACTCCCTTCTTGTCAGCACAGAGGCAGAAAAGGATCTTGGAGTCATTAGTGATGCCAAATTGAACATGGGCCAACAGTGTGGGGATGTGGTCACGAAGGCCAACCACACCTTGTCATGCATCCACAGATGCATCACAAGCAGGTCCAAGGAGGTGATCCTCCCTCTCTATGCAGCACTGGTCAGGCCGCAATTGGAGTACTGCATCCAGTTCTGGGTGCTGCACTTCAGGAGGGACGTGGACAACATGGAGAGGGTCCACAGGAGGGCCATTTGCATGATCAGGGGGCAGCAGGGCAGGCAGGCCCTATGAAGAGAGGCTAAGGGACCTGAACCTGTTCAGCCTCCAAAAGAGAAGGCTGAGGGGGGATCTAGTGGCCTGTTACAAACTAGTCAGAGGGGACCAGAAGGCATTGGGGGAGTCCCTGTTCCCCCGAGCACTACCAGGAGTGACAAGAAATAATGATCACAAGCTGGCAGAGGGTAGATTCAGACAAGACAGCAGGAGGTGCTACTTCACTGTCAGGGCAGCTAGGATCTGGAACCAACTTCCAAGGGAAGTTGTGCTGGCTCTTACCCTGGGGGTCTTTAAGAGGAGGCTAGATGAACACCTTGCCGGGGTTGTTTGACCCCAGTTCTCTTTCCTGCCATGGCAGGGGGTTGGACTTGATGATCTGCTCAGGTCCCTTCCGACCCTACCAACTATGAAACTATGAAACTCTTGTATATTGTGTGTGGTGGGTAAGGGGGTGTATGTGGGGGCGTGTGGTTGGGGTTTGTGTGTCTGGGGTGTGGATATCATGGGTGGAGTGTGTGGGGGACAGTGGGGGTGGGTGTGGAGTGGGTGGGGTATGTGATTGGGATGGGGGTATGGGTGTGAGTATGATGAGGGTGGCAGGTGTGAGAGTGTGGGGGCTGTGGAAGGGTGTGGGTGTGTTCAGGGGTACACTAGCACTGGAATAGTAATCACTGGAATTGCATTGCTGTATTGGGGCTGGTTTCCTGAATGAATGGGAGCGAATCTGAGTAAGTGGTTAAGTAACAGGCAGAGCCAGCTGCCGTTACAAGTTAACGAGTGGCAGTTAACAAAACCTCCTACTGCAGACTAACAACAGGAAAGGATCAATTCCATTGCCTGGAACTCCACTGTATGTGCAACAAGGTATCCAGTCTAATCAATGCCAGGTATCTAAGCTAATCAACGCTGAAGACCAGTTCCTGGGACTAGATGTCCCGCGATGGACTGCTGCCGTAACCCTTAATAATACCACTGTTAAATTAATCAAAATCACAAACTGACACCCAAAACTGCAAGTACCAGCAGGCAGAGAGCCCTATGACTGACAGCTGGCATGCACGGCTCAAGACCCACATGGGGCAGCAACCTCTGGATTGGGCAGCCAAGATGCAACTGTGCAACTTTGGTCAGACCACAGTTGGAGTACTGAGTCCAGTTCTGGGCGCTGCACTTCAAAAGGGATGTGGCCAGCCTGGAGAGGGTTCAGAGGAGGGCTACCCACTTGGTGAGAGGGCAGCCGGACCGGGCCTATGAGGAGAGACTGAGAGACCTGAACCTGTTCAGTCTCAGCAAGAGGAGGCTGAGGGGGAACCTGGTGGTTGCCTACAAACTCATCAGGGAAGATCAACAGCAAATAGGCAGAGCTCTTTTCTCCCCAGCACCACCTAGGGTGACAAGGAACAATGGTAATAAGCTGATGGAGAATAGGTTTAGGTTAGAGATCAGAAGGCAATATTTTACAGTTAGGGTGGCCAAAATCTGGAACCAACTTCCCAGGGAAGTGGTCCTCGCCCCTACCTTGGGCAAATTCAAGAGGAGGTTGGACGATCACCTGTCTGGGGTCTTGTGAACCCAGCATTCATTCCTGCCTGTGGCAGGGGGGCAGGCTAGATGATCTGTTCAGGTCCCTCCTGGCCCTAGCTACTGTGATGATGCTGGGGGATCACACAAGTCTGCCAGAAAGGGATAAAAGGCAGTGAAGCATGACCCTCAGTGGCGCCCTCTTCAACCTGATCAGTACCCTACCTGTCCAGCCAGAAGGACCAGCTGGCAACCCCCTTCTGAGGGGAGGTGGCTGCGTAGCAACCAGAGCTGCACTTCCCACATGGATGCATGGGCTTGCCATATGAGAGGGTAAGCAGCTTTACTTGTTTTGCTTTTCTGTCTCTCCTGCTTGTATAATTTTTCTCTTCCTACATAATAAATCCATTTGTGGTTTGTCTCCTTACTGATTGCCTGTGGAATGAGTGAATTCTGAGTGATACTCCAGGCTACTCTCTCTATGGAGAGGGGGATCTATAATTTCTTCTCAGCCCAAAACAAGGGGCCACCTAGAACTGGTGTGGTGGGCTTGCTGGGCTTTGCCTGGCTCTCTGGGCTTAGGAGACCATGAATGCAATTGGTGGGGCAAAACCCACCAATCAGAGACAGCCAGGGAAGGAGCCAGGAGGAAAGTCCACTCCCCCTCTCCTCCAAAGGTAGGGGCAGGAGTGGACTTAATTGGGAACTACAGTTGCAGCCCCCTGATTGGTTCATTTTGAATCTGGCTGCGGAGGCCCAGAAGAGGATATAAGCAGCTGCATGCCGAGCATGAGGTGCAGTCGGCAAGGAACGAAGAAGAAGGAAGAGGTCCCGGGTTCAAGAAGAACTGGAAGAGCTGCCCAACAGGCTTATCTGGCTACCCAGAAGAGCCCAATAGATTCCACCACTGGATGGAAGCGGTAGGTGGTGCAGGTGCCCCTGCATGGAGGGTCTGCAAGGGACTTGGACCCTGGGAGCTGCAGAGAGGCAGCTTGAGTCTCCAACCCTGGCATGAGGCCTGGCTGCCATGCACGCATTGCTGCACGGGGGGTCCACGAGGGACGGATCCTGGGAGCTGTAGCGAGGCAGCTCATGTCTCCAACCACAGCATGAGGCCAGGGACAGGAGCCAGCGCTACCGTGGGGTGAGTCATTGTGGGGCCTAAGACCCTGGAGAAGGAAGGGCTGGGCAGTTTGGTACCTAACCCCTGAAGTGGGTCTGCAAGGGCCCCGGGAACAGAGCGGCTCCCGAGCACGGGGAGCAGTATTTGGTGCAGCATGGCCCTGGGCATGCACAAGGTGGCCCAGACCCACAATTCCCCCAGAGAAGAATTGAGCCACTGGGATATATGAGTGAGTCATGCTGCTCCCCTGAGGCCTGGAACTGAGCCCTCCCTTGGAAAAACATTAGCCAGGCCAGGAAGCTTATGAACACTGCCCACCTGGCTCCTTGGGATACATGAGACAGTGGGACAACCGCTCTCCCACCAGGGAGTGATACTCGGGGCAAAGTATCCTCAATATAGAGGCAGGAGGAAGAGACCCCCTAGAGGAGGGAAACCACTAAAGAACTCTTGAATCTCATATTTTTGAGTATTTATTGTTTGATGTGTTTGTTAACTGTACACCTTGTATTTTAGAGTCCCATTTATTCTTGTACTTACCTGTTTATACAATTTGACACCATTATGCTTACCTGTTTGCATTTGGGTATGTATATAGATATAGTTATATGTACTTGTAACCTGTAAATACACACTTTAGTTCACTACCTTTTTATATATACATATATTACATTTGTACCTGGTTAAAACATAGCTTTCTGTTCTTCTTCTATTAAGACACGATAGGTGGAAGGGAACTGCGAGTAGACTGCAGTTTCCACCCCCAGCATGTGTGCCCTGCTGGCTTTCCCCTTCTATTGGTGAGGCGGGACACTCACTTTGGGGACACCCAGGTTACACTGGCAGAGATTCCTTTGCTGTATATGCAAGGTCTGGTATAAGGGCAGTGGAGATGAAGCTTTCTGCGATAAGGAGCTATCCCAGGACTATTGGCAAAGACATAAGGAAATAGGGGGCTACATTTATATTTCAAAATGAGATCTGTGAAAACCAGGCACCAACAAACATCTTGAGAAGTGAGAATCATGGAATACATGAGAGGCATGGGATATGTGACAAACATGAAAAACATGCCATTATCGAGGCACTTCAGGGAAAGACAGGGTGCAAATCATCTATAAAAGCACAGGCAGAGATGAAACCTGTGGGACAGCCTCCACCAGCCAAGAAGATTCCTGTGGATCCCCAAGAAATACTTATGAATGCCTGCCTGCAGATTTGGGTCTCAAGCCTATATCTGACTTATGCAAAGTTTCTGCTCTGTTGAATTAGGCTAAGTTGTGTGTTCTAAATTGTGTGTTGTTGCAATGTCGTATTTGGCTGTGTGATGTTTTCTGTTTGTTCTCTTTGTCTTACGTTTGAAATTGATAATTGCTATGCCCAATAAATGCTCGCTTTAGAGAATGGACTGTTCTTGTCCAAGCATTTTGTCTAGGGACAGAAGTTACAGATAAACTAGTTTAAGTGATCAGAAACTAGTTTAAATCTGTCATAGAACAGAAGTTCAGTGCACATGAGCCAGTTTCAAAATGGCTGAAACTGGTTTAAGATAAACCAGTTATACTATATAATTGGTTTACACATAAACTAGAGCCGGCAGAGTAAGCAATACACTGGCATGCATCAACCCGTGCATCTTAAACAAGACTAAGGATGCCATCCTCCCACTCTATTCAGCATTGGTGAGGCCGCAGCTGAAGTACTGCATCCAGTTCTGGGCACCACATTCAAGAAGGATGTGGAGAAGCTTGAAAAGAGAGCCACATGTATAATTAGAGGTCTGGAAGATGGGTCATATGAGGAGAGGCTGAAGGACATGGGACTGTTCAGCCTAGAGAAGATAAGATTTAGGGGGAATTTGGTAGCAGCCTATAAATATATAAAAGGTGAACATCGGGGGCTGGGAATCCAGTTCTGGGCACCACATTCAAGAAGGATGTGGAGAAGCTTGAAAAGAGAGCCACATGTATAATTAGAGGTCTGGAAGATGGGTCATATGAGGAGAGGCTGAAGGACATGGGACTGTTCAGCCTAGAGAAGATAAGATTTAGGGGGAATTTGGTAGCAGCCTATAAATATATAAAAGGTGAACATCGGGGGCTGGGAGAGCATCTATTCACCAAGGCACCCCAGGGGAAGCCAAGGAATAATGGACATAAACTGCCAGAAGATCACTTCAGATTGGACATAAGGAAAAACCTGATGATCTCGTGAGGTCCCTTCCAGCCCTTAACATCTATGAATCTATGAAAAACCTGACTGAATGTAGTATCAGACTTAACTGATTTGGGTCAAACCAGTTTACGAAACTTCTGTCCCAGATCCCTTCCTGGTTCAAGTTAAATCAGAGTCCCTCAGCATGCTTTCCAGCCTTGGGCTGGGCTGTGCTGTCTGCCCCAGCAGAGAAGATTTGGGGGTGGGGGGAGGCAGGGACTGCCCCCGCCCCAGCAAACACAGGCTGGGGGCTGGGGCCAGGGAGGGGGCTTAAACTTCCCTTCCCCTGAATACAAATCTGCCCTGTCCTACCCTGCTGAAAACTTACTGCTGGCTGCAGCTGTGGGCTACAAATCCCAGAGGCACCTGGAAACAGGAAGAGAAATTGATGAGCAAGTCTGCAGAGTCCTGCTGCTGTGATTCTGGATTGCAAATCCCAGAGACCTTGGGGGTAGCAGGAAGAGGAAGCAAACACACAGCCCATGCTGGCTATATGTCAGAGAGCCACGCTCCAGTGCCCCCCAGTTTCTGGTCTGAGCCACTGCAGGTATGTGGCTGCATTTCCTGAATCAAAAGTGAACATCTGTCCAGTTGTTTCTCAGTTTAATCTCTGCAGTTTAGACTAACCTGCAAAGACTGAATTTGTTCAGCCTTGGGCTTTTTGACTATCTGTACTTAGCCTTTATGACTTCAGTGCTGCTACCTAAAGAGTAATATTAAGTCCAGTAACAGGGCAACCTCAGTCTGTTCCTTGGGACAAGTGGCAATGCAGTGGGGACAAACTTGAGGCTCTGGAGATCCCCCACTGACAGGTTTGTCATAGCCCTGCAGTACACTCCTCCTGCATCCCCCTTTCCAAAATCCTAGTGTCAGAGCTAATTTGGATCAGTGCCTCGACACAGTGGAACTTTCCAGCACAAGGCACGGTAAGGCAGGGGAATTCTCGGCATGGTGAAGAGTTCCTGTGTGGATAGAGTTCCCGCCGAGGATATGCAGATTTGCATAACACGATTGGCCGATGTTAAATTATTCCCACGTGGCGGCTGGCAATTGGCTCGCTAGCC
>NW_005842597.1:840872-841950 GCF_000455745.1 Alligator sinensis | reverse complement strand
GTGTCTCGTCTGTGCCTAATTCCGCTCCGGTGATAGAGAGTACCCATCTGCCCGCCATGGGATCACAGCCACAACACCAGCTAGCATTCCCAAGGATTCCCGATCCTCGGTCCCCTCTCGGCCCCCACATGGCGTCACGAACAGGATCCTGGTCCGGACTGGTGTCACGGACAGGATCAGCGGGATCAGAATTAGGATCGATAGGATCGTTGCCCCTGGAATACCAGGAGGCGCCACGTGGCCAGCTCCGAGGAACTAGGCGCCCACATCGCGTATCACCAGGTGGGCGGAGTGGGTGAAAGGTTTATCGATGGCTACCTTTCACCGAAGGAAAAAGGAGAAGAGGCATCAGAAGTATGGGAGGCACATCTGCACCCCGAGGTGTTCGGGTATGTGATGGGCAGCGAGAGAGTCCTGTTCAGGCCCCGGGAGAAAGGGAACACTGCACCCCTCGCCAGATGGGGATTGGGCGACATGAGCCCGGCTCTCAGCCAAGAGTTCGCTCGCTGCGTGCAGCTCGCACGGGAGGGTGAAGAGCCGACGACAGCTAACCGGTTCAGCCCCCCGCTGGATACGTGCGTAACCCCGAGGGATAAAAAAGAGAGAGTGTTGGATGTGTTGTTCCGCGCTGTGACAACTTTGCTGCGAAAGAATGCAGACCTAGAAGCCCGACTGCTCACGGCCGTTCCGGCGGCACAAGAGAAAAGCCCCGAGTCGATGCCACTCCAAGATGGCGCCAAGGAAGGAGCGAGCTGCCTGGAACTGGAAGAGAAGGGAGGAGCTTCGGGAGAATCAGCGGGAACCCGGCCGGCGACCCCGCCTACCGACGCAACGTTGCTTCCGGCGGCCCCGCCTCCTTTCCACGGGGAGGGGGCAGTGAGCGGATTACATCCTCCCCTCTCCACGGATGCAGCAGCAGCCTCGACAGCAGCTATGTGTTCTGCAGCAGCAAGCAGCCGAGTGAGGGAGACAATCTACACTACCCATCAAACTAGAACCTGGACTGAGCTACAGGAACTGTGTAAAGAGTCGAGGATCAAACCCGATGAGACCTTGGCTGTATGGTTAAGACGTCTGG
>NW_005842597.1:837255-839794 GCF_000455745.1 Alligator sinensis | reverse complement strand
CAGCACAAGGCACGGTAAGGCAGGGGAATTCTTGGCATGGTGAAGAGTTCCGGCGTGGATAGAGTTCCCGCCGAGGATATGCAGATTTGCATAACACGATTGGCCGATGTTAAATTATTCCCACGTGGCGGTTGGCAATTGGCTCGCTAGCCGTATAAAAGGTGAGGGGCGTTTCTGCCCTAGTTGGAGAACTCCGTGATTCCCCCTGGAGTGGAACTCTGGTAGTTTGATCACCTGCCAACGACTCTCCGTCGGCGAAGCCTTACGACGTATCCTCCGTGTTGCATGCCCAAGTTAGACCCGAGCTACCCGGTCTACAAGAGCTCCTCGATTAGCGACTAGAGATTAGAATTGTTGCAACTACGATTGAAGTGTGAAGTCACTTCTTGCCTGCGCTGTATACGACTCTACAGTGTAAGTAAAGCTATCTCTGTTTTTCTAACTGATACGTGTCTCGTCTGTGCCTAATTCCGCTCCGGTGATAGAGAGTACCCATCTGCCCGCCACGGGATCGCAGCCGCAACCCCAGCTAGCGTTCCCGAGGATTCCCGATCCTCGGTCCCCTCTTGGCCCCCACACCTAGATCCATCCACAGGTCTAAGGAACCAGTAATGAGAATGTGGAGACACCACTGGTGTCTCCTACAGCTGGTGATACTCAACACCACGAGTTTGCAATGTTCAATGGAAGATTGGGCTAAGGTGAAGGAAGCATGGTTTCATACCTTTCTTGCAGCCTTTCCCATTTTATTAAGTACAAATATTTAATGAAGCCACAAAATGTCATTAAATTAATATCTGCTAATATACATTGCATTACTGAATGCACATCTTGCACAACACCCCTCCCTCCCCCATACTACCATGTGCTGGCTTAAATAAAGAGGTACATGCATTAATTTAATAGGACAGGTTGGTACTGGGAATACGCATTCCTAGGAAAGTGAACTGTCAAACAGACTAATGGAACAATTTTCAGAAATGTTTAAACATTACCCAAAATTAATTAAAATGGAACTAAATTAAATACCTCCAGTATGAATTTTCTTGTGGTAAGAAAATATTTGCCATCTAACTTTAGGATATATAGTCTGTATCTTCTTTTAACAGCAGCTAGAGACCACATTCTCATAACCTTTTCACCAGGGCTTGAAGCGTAAGTAAACTTTGGAATATTATCTAATAAATCACTGGCTGAGAAATTAAGCCATAGCAGGATTTGACCATGACCATATGTCTATCAAGTCTTGTTCAGAGATCTTGAACCCTAGATGTGGTTTACCATATGTCTCTGCCTGCAGAGTCCTTCCTACTAGGTATCCTAGGGATATTTCACCATAGAATTATTGTTCTTCATATTAATGAGTTATAAATGACATCTTAATTACTACTAATTGCCTGAAGCTACTGTTAGTGATTATAATCACCACGATAGATGGATATAAATTCATCTTTGTCTGCATTTAGCAAACATAATGAGAAACAGATCCCAGTTGCAGTGCAAAACAGCTCTATAGAAGCATCCAAGTGAGGTTCATGCTCAATTCTGCCAGACATTCACATCTTCCATGGAACAGTGGCAGGCTAAGGTTGAGCTGGAGTGTCTTACACAGGTGTATTTTAGAGCAGCCCTTAGGCTTGACATTTAGATCTTAAGTTACAAACATGCACTAGGTCTAACCAGTTCCTGGCTGGCCTTGCCCTATGATAAGGAGAGTTGAAATGAGACTTGGGGCCAGATTTAAAGGCATTTAGGCACCTAACACTGCAAATAGGCATGTAGGGAGCCATAGTGGCCTCATTGGGTACAGAGAGAAGTGTAGCTCCTAGCTGTAACTTGAAATGATTTCTGCAAAGTGTTCAGAGGTACAACATTACAACATTACCCCAAACCAAACAGTTCTCTGGTTCCATAAAGAAGGGGAGTCTAGCTGCGGGCTGGGAGCCTGCAACCAGATTCCCATAGCAATGGACAGGGCGCTCTGCCAATGCTCATTGTTTTCAGGATGGGAACAGGGAAAGGCAGTGGAGGGAGCTTGGATTGAACACCGCATCTCCCCCTTCCCCCTCTCCCATTCTGAAAACAGCAACAGGCTGGGAGCTTCACAGACACAAGTTACAGAAGTTGCTACATTTTCAAACATCTTTATCTGATACCTCATGCACTGAGGGGTCAGATTTTCACCTTGCTGGCCATTTTTTAAACTGTCTGCAGTTATGCACTTGTATTTGGTCAAAGCTATAAACTGCTTTCTGTCGCCGGATCAGGCAAAAATTATCACTTCTGTCTGTACCCACTGATTTGAATAGCTGTTGGGGGGACCTAACCTGCACAGGCACTTTGTAACTCAAATAAGGCACCTATCTGCATTTCTAGGTGCCTAACTACCTTTGTATAACCAGCCTTTACAGCTTTTTCTCTCAGCATGGGCTTAAGCAAGTATAACTTGCCCATAATTAAGTATCTGGCCCACTGTGTTTGCCTTTTTGATATTTTTAAATGAGGTAATCCAAACTAACTCTTGGACAGCTCCTGCTGA
>NW_005842597.1:835365-837245 GCF_000455745.1 Alligator sinensis | reverse complement strand
GAACTGAATGACAGTTTCACCTCAATAAATACTTAGTGAAAACTTTAGAATTTGACTCATTGTATTTCTTACTTTATTTTACAGGAAGAAAGCAGAGGAAAATGAAGCACAAGATCAATACTAAGAGGACATTGCACTAAGAGGACTACATTATACTAAGAGGACATTTCCAAAATGCATTCCAAAACTCCTAATGCTCTCTGCAGCAACCAGTTACCTACGTTATGCAGATACGAGTTTTTCTTCAACATTGTTTAAAGCTCTAAGGGATGATTGAAGTTGTGTATCTAGGGTACCATTGGTGTTTATGAAATAATTTCCAGGCATCATTATAGTGACAAGTAGTCATCATCTAGTTACAACGTAGGACTTGAAAGAGCCGCTGGGTTATCAAGCTCAGCTCCCTGTACTGCAGGCACCATATCATAATCCCTTTCATAAATTGACAAAGTTCTCTCTTAAAATTAGGTTTAGAAGGCTTATTGGAAGGCTGCTGCAGAACCTCACTTGGAAACCTTGCAGTTTCCATCTTAAAAGCATTCATGGCCAGTTTATAGTAATTTGTTTTTGTACCAACATTGCCCTTTTCTCTCATTGGCATCTCCTCTCCTGATACATCCCTAGAGAGCAATTGTATCCTTTCTCAAACTTTGGTTTGCTTTCCATTTTGTGTGTCTGCCACGCAGCTGAAGAAATAAGCCCCAACCATGCTCAGGTTTGCACATTTGTAGTGTAAACAACATGGTATAGCCCCAAGAGCATTTCTCAGCTCTGTCCTCTTGGGACCAAGTTGAGCCATTTACATCACAAATTTGCTACCCTGTGTGTGTGTGTGAAGTAGGTAGGAAATATTTCCTGCTCAAAATACAGTATAGACAGACTATTAGTCTCTTGTAATTTCTCCATTCCTAAAGGTCCCAGTAGCCTTTCTTCTGCACCTGTCCCAGTCTGAATTAATGTTTCTAGAATATGGATGACCAGAATTGTATACAATATTCCAGTTGAGGTTTTTACTAGTACTTTGTACAATGGCATTAATACTTTTGTACCACTGCTGCAAATACTTTGCCTTGATACATCCTGAAAAGATATACACTACAATTGCCTGTGGGACCTGATCCAGTGATTCACTTTAGCATATGCTTAACTTCAAGTGAGCAGGCCAAGTGATTTCAATGCAGCTTATGTACATGCTAAATTTTTAAGAACCTGCTTAAGAACTCATCCTAATCATGGCCATACTTGAAGTACTCACACAATGCTACATCTATTGAAAATCATACTTTGCTTTTCTTATAGAATAATTTCGAGTAAGTTTTTATTGTTACAATAAACTTACAGTTATCCAGTAAAAAATGTTTACATGTATGTTTGTGCTTGATATACATGCAAGGTATGACACTGTTTATTCTATATATTCCCTTACCTCGCATATATTTTTGTAAGGAACAAATGGCTAGAAAAAGTCATGTTTTTATGTAAAGCAATGAAGGATTTGACATGCACAGAAATGTATACATAATATCAAGATATGTGAAAAATATAACTGAGATATACATAGAAACTAGACTATTAAATATTTGGTTAAAGTTTTAGCATGAGTGTAATCTCTACCAAGTTCAATTTGGGAGTTTTAATTTTCTGCATGAAAACAAAAACAGACATTTACCAACTTGAATGCATTTCCTTAGGGAATAGAGGTTTCCCAGCAGGATTCCGAAAACTCCGCTGGGCCTGAGGGAACTGCCAAAATTGCTTCATAGTTTTCAGTAATAGCCACTTACCTGAAACAATGAGAGTTCAGGATTCTGTTTTCTTGCAAGTCAGTCTTGCATTTTCTTATGCCTTGCATTGAGGTTTGTGGAATTGAGTCCTATTGC
>NW_005842597.1:806680-835334 GCF_000455745.1 Alligator sinensis | reverse complement strand
GTAGGGAAACACTTTTAGAGATTTTAAATACAGTATTTTTGGATGCAATTATTCCTTAAACTGTATCAATAAAAATGCAAAATTATCCAATTGATGATACTGATAGAATTGCTTTGGATTAATACCAGTGTATTCCTATTATTTGCATTGAACTAGGACTAGAAGGTGAACATACCAGTTAAGTTTGCCACTTCCTGTAAATGTCAATAGATCAATAGCAAGAGTGTCTTTTTGGCATTGAGCCACTGGTGCACTCCTAGAACTAAATGGCAATTGCTGCCAGCAATATCTGTCCAGCATTCACACTTGGCCTCTGATTGTTAGATACCTCTCTTCTTGGGTACCCGAAGTGGTGGCTAAGCTTCTGCTGTGGTCAGCAGTCTATTCTAGCAACAGTGAATGGGAGCTGTGAATTTTGAACACCTCTGAAAATTGGGTCCAAAATATCATTGGAATCTAAGGCCTGTTTTAAGTCCACAATGAATTGTTCCAATGTGGATTTTCTATGGATGTTTGGAGGTGTGAAGTGTACAGCTGTAGCTTGTTGCTGTAAGTAGAACTGCTGCTATGTAAGTAAGGGATACACAGGACTATAGGCCTGTGGATAGAAAGCCTGGCATGGGTAGGTGTTCCTTGAGCCTACTAAGCAATCAGTATTTAACCTATAGTCATATGACCAGCTGCAAACTGGTGACCACATAAGTGTATTATAAGTGTATTTCTTAAATGGTAATTTAAAGGAGGTATTAAGAGTAAAACCTGTCATATGTATGTATCCGGAAACAAATAGGGTTAGGAAATGCTAAAAAAGGAATAAGTTTGTGTTTATGTAATTTGGTGGTAAAAAGACTATGTGGGCATGACTAGCTGAGCACAGCTGTGCGGTATGTGGCACTGCAAACACATCTGCAATGCCACATACCGCAGGCAGCTGTTCTCCATGTAGCAAGGGCATGCTGCCTGTGCGTGTGTTGCTCTGTTTTTTTTTTTCTGTGGGATTTTTGACCCTTGGATATCCCCTCAATTACACCATAGCTTCGAGGCCAGGCAGTAGATATACAGGGGTCAAAAAGACATTGTGGAACACACCCCTCCCCCCAGACCAGTGCACACACAGGCAGTGTGTACAGCTGAAAAGCAGAGCTGGGCCTCTCAGAGCCACGCTCTGGCTGCTTGCCAGGTTCCATCGCAGCTGCAGTTGCTGCCCCATGAAGACCCCAGGTAAGGGTGCTGGGGCCAGCCCCTGCCTCCCCTACTGCACCAGGGTAACTTGCTGCACGCATGGCACAGGCATTCCCCAGGGACAAGTAGCTGTGGTGCAAGGTGTGCTGCTGCTACTTGTCCCCAGGGAACCAAATGTCCATGCTTGTCTGGACACAGCCAGTAAAGGTAACTTGGAAACTTCAGAGTGGGGAGAACAGTGAATGAAATCTGCATGCTATTGTCACCTGCTCTATAGGTTTTTGTAGGATGCTTGAGTAGAAAATGGAAAATGCCTTACTTGTTTCTCTTTTATTTTCCAATTTGTTATCATGTACATATTTGTGTTTCTAATAAATTTTATTGAAATGTGTCCTCATTACCTACCCTCTGTGGATTTCTGTAAACATACTCTATCTAGAGCTCCAAGAGCAGAACCTAGTGAAATGCAAAAATTATGAGTTTAAATCCATTGGAGACTACAGTTCTGTTACTGGGCATATCCTGTGGATGATCTTGTGGGTAGATTTCTTACCATATGCTACAACTATCAGTACTGTTAGTTGCAAAACTAATATAGTTTCATAGTTGGTAGGGTCGGAAGGGACATGAGCAGATCATCAAGTCCAACCCCCTGCCATGGCAGGAAAAAGTACTGGGGTCAAATGACCCCAGTGAGGTGTTCGTCTAACCTCCTCTTAAAGACCCCCAGGGTAGGAGCCAGCACCACTTCCCTTGGAAGTTGGTTCCAGATCCTAGCTGCCCTGACAGTGAAGTAGTGCCTCCTGATGTCTAGTCTGAATCTACCTTCTGCCAACTTGTGACCGTTATTTCTAGTCACTCCTGGTAGTGCTTGGGGGAACAGGGACTCCCCCAATGCCTGCTGGTCCCCCCTGACTAGTTTGTAACAGGCCACTAGATCCCCCCTCAGCCTTCTCTTGTGGAGGCTGAACAGGTTCAGGTCCCTTAGCCTCTCCTCGTAGGGCCTGCCCTGCTGGCCCCTGATAATGCAAGTGGCCCTCCTCTGAACCCTCTCAATGCTGTCCACATCCCTGCTGAAGTGCGGCACTCAGAACTGGATGCAGTACTCCAACTGCAGCCTGACCAGTGCCGCATAGAGGGGGAGGATTACCTCCTTGGACCTGCTCATGATGTATCTGTGGATGCATGACAAGGTGTGGTCGACCTTCCTGACTGCGTCCCCACACTGTCGGCCCATGTTCATTTTGGCATCAATAATGATGCCAAGATCCTTTTCTGCCTCTGCACTGACAAGATGGGAGTTCCCCGGCCTGTAGGTCTGCTGCTGGTTCTTCCTCCCCAGGTGCAGTACCTTGCACTTGTCAGTGTTGAAACCCATCCTGTTCTTATCTGCCCACCCTTGTAACCTGTCTAGGTCCAATTGCAGCCTATCTTGGGATGGCTTTTTTAAGGCTTTCATATAATTTAATTCAAACTAATACCATTTAATAAGCAAAAAAGTGGGCTGAAATAGTAATAATAGGTACAAGTCTGGGAGCATCAAGAGATTGTTTCAGTGCATGAAGGAAGCAGATTCCTAAAAGCTAATCTTGAATTATGTTTTGGCAACATTATAGTAGATAATTACCTTTTTAAAAAGAATATTATACTGAAAGCAAAATGAACTAGTGCATACAACCATATGAAAAGACCAGTATTTTAGATTCCACACGTTCTTCTTTCCCTTCTTCCCAGTGCCATTCTGGTTTCTTTTGCAATTAATTCATTTACAGTGTACTTTGTTTCCACATATGCATTCATCCCTCCTTTATCTTTCCCCCCTATTTACCAATGGTCAGATTGGGATGGACTGCAGAGGGGTTTGCTTTACTCTGCAGCATGGCCATGGCAGAAGCACCACCATTTCACAGAAGCAGGGTATTGCCTGCCATGGCTCCCCTGCTTTACCCATGGCAGGTCAGGGTGTTAGGTCTGCATTGCTGTTTCAGGGCTGAGGGTAGTCTTATGTAGGATTTAAATCAGCATTTCTCGACCCGTGGGTCGTGACCCAAAAGTGGGCCGTAAGAATACACGAGAGGGTCGCGAACAAACTTTGAAAATGGATTCTCCTTTAAAGGAGAAAAACGGGGGGAAGTGGCTTTTCCCTTGCAGGCTGGCAGAGTCCCATGCCCCACGCCTACCCGACACAGCAAGGAGCTAGGGGCAGCCGGTCAGGAGCGAAGGACACTGGCTCAAGACTGGCCGTCCATGTTTCCAAATGGGTCCTGGTTCAAAAAAAGGTTGAGAACCGCTGGTTTGCATGATGGTTGTACAATGGTTTGCATAGGGATGATCCTGCCTCAGGCGGGGGTCAGACTAGATGACCTCTGGAGGTCCCTGCCAGCCCGACTTCTCGAATGACTCGACCACCAGGACAATACCCATATGCACCGACCCGTCAGATCGTATAGACGTGCCCCATTTCACTCGGTCTGGAGGGCAGACGGGGCCAGGGGTCCTGGGTTGGCCCCTAACAACAGTTCCAAAAGCGATGCAAACGTCTCTTTCTGTAAATGCTGACAAAGCTGGAGTCCAGCTGCAGGAGCAGGAGAGGGAGCGCTGCTCTCCCCGCATCCCATTGCCCACCCCCCGGCTCTGCGAGCAGCCAGAGGCCAAGCCCCGCGGACCGCTGCACGCTCCCGCCGCCTCCTTCCACAGTGACTCCCCTGACTGCGCAAGCGCGGGCCGTGGGGCAGCAGGCCGTGTTCAGCGGGGCGTGGAGTGCGCATGCGCTGGCGCAGCGCGGGCTGAGCGAGCGGGTGAGTGTTCGGCTCGGCAAGGAGTACCCCGTGTTCGGCCCAGTGCGGCACCGCGGTGGTCACCGCTGCCGTGACGTCACAATGCGCTTCCACTGTGACGTCAAGACGCGGGGCCTGCTTTATTCTCTTTGTCCAGAGCGGGGTCCGGGCTGGTCCCTGCCCTGCGGGGGGAGGGGAGAGGAAGGGGTTTCCTTTGCCAGGTGAGTGGCGGAGGGCTCCCTTCACGCAGGGGTTTAGGAGCCGGCCTGGAAGCCCGGGGGCAATTGTGGGGCACCGTCCCTGGGCACTGGGGAAGGGGCCAAACTAGCCAGCTGCTGTGGATTCACCAGCATATGGCACCAACCAGAAGTCGCCCCTTCCTCTTTGCCACCTGCTCAGCCCGTCCGGACCGACTGCTCTCCCTTAGACCCAGTCCCTTGCTCTTATGGGCAGCAGGGGCCCCCCACTGCTCTCGCTGGAGGCTGCTCCTAGTTTTCAGGCAGGATTTATTCATGGCTGGTTTCTCTTTTGAGACCTTGTTCTTCAGTTTAAATAATCTCCCCCCCTTGCTGTTTAGTCCCGTGGGTGTATTCGTGGGGGGCTGTCATCTCTGCTCAGTCTCTGTCTCCCTTAGCTCAACAAGCCCTGCTCATTTAGTCTCCTTTTGTAAGAGGCTCCTTGTCAAGGCATCCTAAAAGCCTTTCTGCGCATGGTTTGAGTCTGTTTTCCTTGAACAGGGGCCACCAGCATTGCATACTTCATTCCAAATAAAAGGTATTCACCAGAACCTCATTTAGTGACATTTGTACTTCTCTAGTCTCTCCTGGAAATGTCTTGCTTGATACATCCATCTTTTTCATGCATTTTCTGTTTACAGTGCACTGCACTTGTATCTGTAGTGGTAAATGCATTATTTGGTAAACAACACGTTGAGCCCAATGTTTTGCTTATTGCTTACTTTATAACAAGTGTTCATGGATTTCATAAGTTTTTCAGGGTCGGAAGGGACCTCAGCAGATCATCGAGTCTGACCCCCTGCCTGGGACAGAGAGCTCTGGGGTCAGGTGACCCCAGCCAGATGCTTGTCCAGTCTCCTCTTAAAAGTCCGCCAAGGTAGGGGAGAGCACCGCCTTCCTTGCAAACCCATTCCAGATTGTGGTAACCCTTACCGTAAAGAAGTTCTTCCTGATGTCCAACCTAAATCTGCTCTCTGTCAGTTTGTGGCTGTTGTTCTTAGGTACCCCAAGGAGCACCTTGGTAAACAGAGCATCTCAAATTCCTTGCTGCTCCCCCTGACAAATTTGTAGACGGCCATAATATCACCGGTGTCTCGGCCTTCTCTTATGGAGGCTGAAGAGATACAGATACAATGTGGTTCCCATTTTCAAAAAAGGGAGGAAGGAGGACCCAGGAAACTGTAGGCCAGTTAGTCTTATCTCGATCCTGGTTTTTGAGAGAATTATGCTGGCGCATGTCCATGAGGGGCCAGCAGGGGAGGTTATGCTTAGGGGTAACCAACATGGGTTCATTAGAGGCAGGTCCTGTCAGACCAACCTGGTGGCCTTCTATGACCAGGTCACAACATCCTTAGACACAGGAGTAGCAGTGGACGTAGTCTTTCTGGACTTCAGGAAGGCCTTCGACACTGTCTCTGATCCCATTCTCATTAAAAAACTAGGCGACTGGCGTTGACACCTACACAGTCAAATGGGTTGCTAACTAGCTGGAGGGCCACACCCAGACAGTGGTGGTGGATGGGTCATTTTCGACCTGGAGGGTTGTGGGCAGTGGGGTCCCCCAGGGCTCAGTCCTCGAACCTGCACTGTTTAACATCTTCATCAGTGACTTGGACAAGGGGGTAAAAAGCACCCTGTTCAAATTTGCTGACAACACTAAGATGTGGGGGGATGTGGGCACGCTAGAAGGGAGGAATAGGCTGCAATTGGACCTAGACAGGTTACAGGGGTGGGCGGATGAGAACAGGATGGGTTTCAACACTGGTAAGTGCAAGGTGCTGCACCGGGGGAGGAAGAACCAGCAGCACACCTACAGGCTGGGGAACTCCCTCCTCATCAGTGTCGAGGCAGAAAAGGATCTTGGAATCATTATTGACGGCAAATTGAACATGGGCCGGCAGTGTGGGGATGCGGTCAGGAAGGCCAACCACACCTTGTCATGCATCCACAGATGCATCTCGAGTGGGTCCAAGGAGGTGACCCTTCCCCTCTATGTGGCTCTGGTCAGGCCACAGTTGGAGTACTGCATCCAGTTCTGGGCACCACACTTCAGGAGGGATGTGGACAACTTGGAGCGGGTCCAGAGGAGGGTCACTTGCATGATCAGGGGGCAGCAGGGCAGGCCCTACAAGGAGAGGCTAAGGGACCTGAGCCTGTTCAGCCTCCACAAGAGAAGACTGAGGGGGGATCTAGTGGCCTGTTACAAACTAGTCAGGGGGGACCAGCAGGCATTGTGGGAGTCCCTGTTCCCATGAGCACTACCAGGAGTGACTAGAAATAATGGTCACAAGCTGGCAGAGGGTAGATTCAGACTAGACATCAGGAGGCACTACTTCACAGTCAAGGCAGCTAGGACCTGGAACCAACTTCCAAGTGAAGTGGTGCTGGCTCCTACCCTGGGGGTCTTTAAGAGGAGATTAGATGAACACCTTGCAGGGGTCGTTTGACCCCAGTACTTTTTCCTGCCATGGCAGGGGGTCAGACTTGATGATCTGCTCAGGTCCCTTCCAACCCTACCAAGTATGAAACTAGGTCCCTCATCCTCTTATAGGACCTATCCTGCAGGCCCCTAATCATAGAAGTGGCCCTCCTCTGGACCCTCAAGGTTATCCACATCCCTCTTGAAGTGCAGCGCCCAAAACTGAATGCAGTACTCCAGCTGCGGCCTTACCAGTGCTGCATAGAGGGGAAGTTATCACCTCTGTAGACCTGTTCGTGATGCACCTATTAATACATGATAGAGTGCAGTTAGCTCTATCGATTGTTTTGTCACATTGTCAACTTGTTCATCTACGAGTCTACTTTGACTCAGAGAACGCTTTTTGCTGCTGTGGTGCTTAGAAAGTCATCCCCCAGTCTGTATCTGTGTTGTTGATTCCTTCTTCCTAGGTGTAGTATTCTGTACTTATGCTTGTTAAACTGCATCCTGTTTTGTTCTACCCACTTTTGCATCTTGTCCAAATCCACCTGAATCTGCTCCCTGCCCTCCAGTGTGTTTGCTTTGCCCCATGATTTGGTGTCATCCGCAGATTTGGACAGTGTGCTCACTACGCCCTTGTCCAAATCACTAATGAAGATGTTGAGCAGTACTGGCCCAAGGACTGAGCCCTGGGGGACACCACTGTCCACATCCTTCCAGGTTGATCCCAGCCTGTCCACTACCACTCTCTGGGTGCATCCCATTAGCCCATTTGCCACCCACCTGACTGTGTAATCATTTTAAGTCACAGCTGCTCAGTTTTTTTTAAATGAGAATTGGATGTGACACTGTATCAAAGGCTTTTTTTTTAATTCAAGTATATGACATCCACCTCGACTCCTGCATCTAAGCAGTTTGTGACCTGGTCATAAAAAGAAACAAGGTTTGTCAGGCAGGATCTACCTGCTGTGAACCCATGCTGGTTGCCCTTCAGCATTACTTTTTTTGCTGGACTCACAAAAATGTATTCCTTAATAATTTAAGCGTTGGTTATCTTTGTTTCAGATAGCTGCCTTAGCTGCTTAAGTGCATAGGAACTTACTATCCACTTTTTAGTGTAATTATACTCTTTTAACTGCATAATTTGTGCAGCTGACCAGGACAGGGGTGATTAGCTTGTGCGCCAGATCCAGCCTGTAAAGCTATGTCATCCAGCCTATTGAAAATTTGGCAGCAGGGGAGTGGAGGCAGCTAATTGTCTCTCCCATGCTACCAGATTTCCAGACCTGTGGGGAGCCCTTTGGGACAGATAGTATGGCCCTGAGTGCTACACTGAGCACATGGGGCCAGTTGGGGCAGCACAGAGCTGACAGGGCAGTGCGGGGCCAATTGAGGCAGGTTGGGTTAGCCAGGCATGGTGTGGGGCTGAGCAGTGGGCAGCGTGGGGCTCATTAGTATGGTGGAAGGCAAGACAGGGTCTGTCTCATCCTGCTGCCGTCCTGCTGCTCAGGGCTGGGCAGAGGTGGTGTGGGCCTGATCTGGCCATGCACCACTCATCCAACCCATGGGGCCCAAAGTTTTGAGTACCACTGGACTGGGAGGTGGCAGTTTCAAGGACTTGGCTTTGAACTGAGAAGGTCCTGTCAATTCCAAGGTGACGATTAGAGCCATCAGGCACTCTGAGAAACAAGGTAAGGGCCTTAATGAAGTGCCAGAAGCTACACACAGGCTGCTCCTTTAGTTAGTTAGCATTGTTCACATTGAGTTTTAGTTTAGAGGCTGTGCACTTAAAAGGAGTACTTGTGCCTCCATGTCTTGATTACTCTCCAGAAGTCCTGAAGGCCTATATACAACCGAAGCTAATCTGATGCATCCAGTTTCCTGTACTTTAATGTGTGCCAAGCACTTCGTTACCTTTTTATATATTGATAACTCTCACATGCATCTCTCTGCTGATAAGCTGTCTCACTTTATGTAGTCTAGTATCTCATCCCCTCTTTCTAACACTTCATTTAGGCATCATAACTGACATGGCCAGAAGTGAGATGCTGGTATTCTGCTCGAGTCCTCTCTCTGGGTAGTGTATTGACAGACACTATCATCTGCCTTCTGATCAGTTGGCTCTGTTGTCAGGGTGCCACACTTCAGTGTGTTTTTTTTATTTTTTAAATGCTGGTATTTTTCCTTTACACGGTATCACCAAAATCAGTCTTTCCCATCTCTATTCAGTTGGGACCCACATCAAGGCCCTCAGTTTGTTATGACTTGTCTACTGTAACTTGTCTACTGTTATCTAGCCCATTCAGAATCAAGATGACTTCTTTGCTCCACATTCTGAACATGTGAACCATGTTTTGAGTGACTGCGCTGGTTCCATGTTCACTTCCACTCAAATACAAGTTTTATGCTTATATGTTTAAGATCCTTCATGAATCAGTCTTCTGTCTAGTTTGGGATGTCAAACTCATCTGGACTGATGGGCTAGATGAGGGGCATCAGGCTGTTCTGTGGGCTGAATTGGGCCCATAGACCAGCCCCACCTGCTGGATCCAGGGCACACTGGACCAGCTGTGCATGCTGCTTGTATTGTGTGCCAGCTCCAACCCCATGTGCAGCATGCAGCACATGGAGCTAGTATAGGGTGTGCACTACACACAGCATGTGGCACTGGTCTAGGTCATATGCTCTTTGTGGTGCCTGAATCCAACATGTAGGGCTGGTTTGTGGCCCTGATTGGGACCGGCCCCAGATCCAGCACGCAAGCCAGTCTGGTATAGGCAGCACATGCAGCATGCACACTAGATTGGCTGCATGTGCATTGTGCCCTAGCTCCAGCCTGGCATGACATATAGCACACAGGGCCAATTCAGGGTGTGTGCTACATGTGGTGCCTGCACCAGGCTGGGCCCTGCACACTGAATCTGGGTCTTTGGGCCAGATCCTGACCAGCCCTAGATCTAGCATGCGGGGCCGGTCTGGAGCGGGTACTGCAAGCAGCATGTGGTGCTGGGGCTAGCACATGCTGTATGCAGCAGGCAGCACTGCAAGCTGGATGATGCGGCTCTGCTGGCTGTATCCAGCCCACAGGCTGGATCTTTAGCACTCCTGGTCTAGTTCATTTGGTAATCTAGTCCCCTTTTTCCTTCTACTAGCATTTTCAAACTCTTACCACTGGTCACTGTGCTTTTAACTCATCTTCCATAACCCCGGCTCCCCTTATGCTTCAGGAAGACCCCTGTAAAATAGCTGCAAAACCATGATTCTTTATATTCCTTCTTCCTTTTTGGTGATCATATTTCTTATAGTTTGTTTTTTTTACCTACTGCCTTACTGCTTGTAGCCTGAATAAAAGCAAAATGGAAAAAAGAATCCCTGCATTCCTATAACTAGTAATGCTGTTGCAACTCTTTTCCGTATTCATTTGCTTGTACATTGTGTCTGCATCTTCTCCTCTTTGTGTCTTTTTGTCCATAATAGTCCTCAATGTGGTAGAGTCCCAATCCTGAATATGGCCTTTGCCTCCCACCCATGGTTAAATATTTAAGTATAATCACTTTTTGATACAAAGTATGATGACTAATAAGTGTGTCAGTTTTTTGTGTAGTATATTTTCCCATACATGGAAAGAAAAGTGACCTTAATACATTTTATTTTTTAGGTTGTAATTTTGACCTCCTCCTTGCATGTTGGAAGGTGATGTACAAGTTTGTGGTGACTGGCTGTAGAAACTGAATCAGAATGCCTACTCTTGAACATCCAGAGTATCCTGAAGCAACTCTGCTTCACTTGGAAAGTATAATGCCCTGTCGAGAATCCCAGATGTCCACTTTGCTGTCAGTATTTGGAGAGGTAGATCTTTCTGTTCTATTTTTGAATGGATCGTAGATGTTCTACTAACATGTTTGCTTCATGGATGGGTTGAGAGTTTTTAAGGCATTTCTATGAATAATGCCTCAGCTAGCTTATTACACTAGTAGGTTGGAGGCAATGTTCCCTGTAAGGGGTAGTGGTCCGTGAGTGTGCTGCTTCAGTCCGTGAGCGCGCTGCTTCGATCCGTTCCTAAATTGGTCCCCTTTCAGCATGCACCGCTTCAGTCTGCCCCACAATTGCTCTCCTCTCTGCCCCACGCTGTGGCTGGCAGGTAGGTGCGGGTGGATCCCCCGTTGTTGCGCAGCATGATTTTTTTATTGTGTGCGGCTATGCATGCACACAGCTTAGAGGGAACACTGCTTGCAGTATATTGTATCCCCATCTTTAATATTGGCCAATAGGTGTATAAAAATCCAAGGTCCTCTGCTTCCTGGAAGGGAGCTTTATGACTTCTCTTCCCCTCCTGGCTGCTGTAAGGAACTAGATCTTCATGATTCTGCTCCTTTCCCAGTGGCCCTTAGCTGCTTCAAGGTGGCAAGAAAGAAAACTCTGCCTTGCTACCATTTTTACCACTCCACTGAGTTATCTTTTTGGGTGGTATTTTGGTACTGCCTCTCAAACAGCAGCATGTCACTGTTATAATTCTCAGTATCTTCACTCTTGCTTTAAAGTTCTGAAGATGACTTGTTAATTTTGCTTTGCTTCTACTGGGCAAAGATGTGGCAGTAGCAAAGCAATGGAGTTTCTCGTCTGCACGTTGTAGACTTGTTTCATAATATGGAAATGAGCATTGATAGTCTGTATTTAATTTTACAAGATAGTGACCTTGTCTACACGTGCAATTAATGCGCCTGAATTTTCTGCATAGAACATTCAGGTTCATTAAACTGTGCCTAGGTACACATCTGAACATGCGTCTGTTGGGAGCAGTTTAGTCCAGGACTCTTCCTGCCCTGCTCTGACCCCTTGCAGCAGCCAGGGGCAGCTCCCTGGCAGGGAGCACAGGGCTCAGGCCTGGGTTCCTGTGGGGTACGGGGAGCTGTCCAGAGGACAGTTCTTCCCCGCCTCATGGAGATCAGGGCCGGCTGGGAGGGAACTGCCCTGGAGCTGGGACGGTTCCCACTGCCCTGTAGAGATTTGGGTTTAGCCAGGCAGCAGTTGTAGCCCCCTGCTGCCTGGGCTGACCAGGAGGAAATAGCTCCTGTCAGAGTCTACATGTGTGCTTCAGTGCATTAGTTAATGCGCTGTTTTTCTAGTACCACTATGTATTGGTATTAGCAAATGGTGCATTAGACTAATGCTCAGTAACTGACATGCATGTGTAGATAGTGATGCTTTACTGTGCATTAAATTAGTCTGAAAGATTTGCCCTCTGTAAAGCGTCTTGTGTAGATGCACCCAGTAAATAAATAAAATTTAAATATTGGAGTTTGATTAATTTATTGTAACAGCAAGGGCTACAAGTTTAATATTTTAAATGAAAGTTTATGTTCTGCCAGTGTTTATGGCTTATGTTTTTTTCAGACTTCCAAGAAAGTTTCTTATGTGTCATTGGAGAGTAAATTTTCCAAGTTCAGTCTTTAGGATGTGTTACATTACTCATCTAACTATGCTGGCATTTATTTTGGGTTTGTGAGCTGAGGGTTGAGTTACATTTTTGTTCTAAAAAAGTTTTCTCTGTTAGCTTCATGTTAACTTTTTTGATTAATATAAAAATAAAACTAATATACAAGAGCCTTGGAAGCTGTGACAGGCTTATTCTGAAGATATAATTATTTTCTATTTTTTAAAATGAATTAGGTCAATTTCCATTTTTCCTTTTGATATCAACCTTTTTTCTTTTAATTCAATTAAAGTACTTTATCTTGATCATAGAGAACTGGATGTTTAATAGAAGGCAAATCTTTCAGAGCACATCAATGATTTGGGACCCTGAGACCATGCTGAGACTACAAGTTTCCCATTCCTGGCAGTGATGCCTTAAATATGGCACAGTACTCCACATATGCTGTTGTTTGGTCTCTAGCCAGAAGCAGACTGATCACATCTGGCACTGAGGGCCATGCAGAAGTATCGGTTCTTTTTGGGGCATGATGGGTAGCACAGAACAGTGCATGTTTAGAGGTGCTGTTGCAGTACTCACTATGTTTGTGTGATCTA
This sequence comes from Alligator sinensis, assembly GCF_000455745.1. Lineage (NCBI taxonomy): Eukaryota > Metazoa > Chordata > Crocodylia > Alligatoridae > Alligator > Alligator sinensis. The sequence continues at coordinate 822,690 of NW_005842597.1, read as the reverse complement.
GATATGACCAGAGTCCCTTTTGAAAATAGGACTGAAAATCATAAATCATTTATGTGCTTTTGAAAATGTTATCCAGTGTCTTGAACTGTCAAATAACTGCTTAAACTTGGTGAAGCAATAACAGATCTTCAAATATTCATTTTTATTGGTTCTTCAAATTATTTATAACTTAATAAAATTTCTGTGAAAAATACATCATGAAACTATTGAACAGATAAGATTATTTTATGGGGTAGTGCCCCCAGATGTAGAGGTAATAGGTAATGGGGTCCCTATCCCTTTTTCTTCCTCTTCTCTACTGCCTCTGCTGTAATATTTCCTGTCTTAATTTTACTTAATCCTCATGAAGAGACAGCATTTTGTAGCTTTCACATTAGACAGTATTGGCAAGTTAAGTTAAAGTCTACCGTAGATATTCTCAGCCATGGTGCCCTAATAACTTAGGGTGCCTTGAGATCTTTTTAAGTGTGCCACAAGATTACAAACAGTATTAATATTGTTAGGTTTGTAAGCACAATTCACAAGATAAACCCAGAAATTTCAAATAGGAATTCATAGTATTAAAAACCTTCCGACTGGTTGTTGTTTTTCTGAGTTCTTTGCAACAGAAGAATTGCTCTATTATTTTTCTTCAGTCAAAAAATGAGTGAAAAATAGGAGCTGTCATTTTCTGGGGGGCACCTTTAGTCTGAAAAAGTTCAGAACTACTGGTCTAACAGCTGCCCTTATTTACCTAACTGAACTAAGAGCATGCCATATTACCCCCTAGGCTTGCTCTTAGGTGCAGTTGTGGCAATAGGAAAACTAACTGGAAGAGCTGTGCCCACACAAGGTGGGCTGGGGAAAGGGGAAGGCTGCCTGCCATAGTGCTAATACCATAGTTAAAGCAGCAGCAGCAGCCCACACAGTGTAGACCTAGCCCTAGTCAAGATATCAGTGGTGGCTTTAGGCTGTACTTATTTTTTTTTAAACTCTAATAAGGACCAAAGTGATATAATGTCATATTGCATTTCAATTTGTGTATTCTATATTGAGTACCTTAATTTAAAACAAAGTCTTTCTGCTGGCAGGAAACTTGATGACTCAAAGTCCTTTAAATCTCTATTTAAAAAAATAATTTTTAACTTTTCTCCTAGCGTCAGCAATATAGCTTCCCATCTATCTTTATCTATGGACATACATCCAGTGGAAAGACTTACGTGCTGCAAACTCTTCTAAAAACACTAGAGGTAAGAATAATTTTAAATTCATACTGAATTCAGAAAGGCTTAAAACCAGTGAATAATTAAAAACAATCCCTCAAGGAAGCTACTTGCTATTTGGGGAAGATCTCCAAAAACAATTGATTTTCCTTCCTTGACTGTCTCTGGCTTCTTCTTGTCTCTCATTTTATTGCAGAAAGGATCCTTTCTCTCCCCAAGCAGTGATACACAACATCATACAAATTAAAATATAACACTGGCCACCACAGCCTTTGTTAGAAATTTAAAAGAAAGCTGCAGATACCCTTAATGAAATTTTTTGTGTGTGAGGAGAGTTGAGCTAAGGGTGGCCCTCAGTGAAGAGTGAGTTCTCCCTGTATGACTGAATGAGTAAAAGCACAATAACAGACTGATCATACCTGTTCACACCTTACATTTTTAACTGAATAATTTACCTTTAACCCCCCTCCCCTTTTGCCCATAAAAATGGGCAGTGTATAAATACTGAATCCTATAATGCTACTAGTTGGTGGCTAATTATGTTTTAATGGCATCTAGGCTAGGGAGAGACATTACACATAAACCAGTTTAAATGATCAGAAACTGGTTTAAATCTGTAACAGAACAGGATCTAGACAGGTTACAGGGGTGGGCCGATGAAAACAGGATGGGGTTCAACACTGACAAGTGCAGGGTAATGCACCTGGGGAGGAAGAACCAGCGGCACACCTACAGGCTGGGGCACTCCCTTCTTGCCAGTGTCAAGACAGAAAAGGATCTTGGAGTCATTATTGATGCCACAATGAACATGGGCCGACAAAGTGGGGATGCGGTCAGGAAGGCCAACCATACCTTGTAGTGTGTCCACAGATGCATCTCAGGCAGGTCCAAGGAGGTGATTCTCCCCCTCTATGCGACCCTGGTCAGGCCACAGCTGGAATACTGCGTCCAGTTCTGGGCGCCGCACTTCAGGAGGGATGTGGCCAATATGGAGAGGGTCTAAAGGAGGGCCGCCCACATCATCAGGGGTCAGCAGGGCAGGCCCTACGAGGAGAGGCTGAGGGACCTGAACCTGTTCAGCCTCCGAAAGAGAAGGCTGAGAGGGGATCTAGTGGCAGTCAAGGGGGACCAGCAGGCATTGGGAGAGTCCCTGTTCCCCCGAGCACTCCTGGGAGTTACAAGAAACAACGGACACAAGCTAGCGGAGGGTAGTTTCAGGCTAGACATTAGGAGGCGCTATTTCAGTGTCAGGGCGGCTAGGACCCGGAACCAACTTCCAAGCGAAGTGGTGCTGGCTCCTACCCTAGGGGTCTTTAAAAAAAAGGCTGGATGAACATCTGGCCAGGGTCTTTTGACCCCAGTACTCTTTCCTGCCATGGCAGGGGGGCGGACTAGATGATCTTCTCAGGTCCCTTCCGACCCTACCAACTATGAAACTATGAGAATAGATGTTCAGTGCACATAAACCATTTTGAAAATGGCTGAAACTGGTTTGAGATAAACCTAGTTAAATATAGTATCAGACTTAACTGATTTGGGTCAAACTGGTTTATGCAATGTCTGTCCCAGACCCCTTGCTGGTTTAAGAGAAACCAGACACCCCTAGCATCCAGGCATGCTCTCTGGACTGGGCGGGCTCTCTGTTCCACATCAGAGCTGGCCCCTCTCCTTTGCTCCCTGGCTGCAGCTCCAGTAGAGACTTGTAGGCACAGAGCATCTGCCTGAATTCTCCCTGCTGAGAAGGAATTATTCCCCCCCTCCCCTCTGCTTTACGCAGACACCTCAGCATTAGCTAGCAGACCACATGCTGACTATGTTCAGTGCTGTGGGAGACGACAGGCAGGCAGGCTTTTTGGAGCTAATCAGCAGGTAGCTTAATGTCCTTCCTTGGAAGAGCTGTTTAAGAAAAGCTCCATTATTTAATGGAGAGAGGCTTTATTTTCTTAATAGGTTGATAAACAGTGAGTTAAGGGGAATGATAAACATTCCTTGCTGGACTGCTTAGGAGGGAGGGAGAGGAATAATCAGAGCATCCTGCCAGGGCCTGGCCAGACCCCCGTCAGCTCAGTCCTGTTGAAGTGAAGGGAGGGCTGACATAGTGCTCCCCGGCTTCTATCCTGAGCCACTGCAGGCATGTGCCTGCATTTCTGGGGTGTCTGTGGTTACAAAACTGATTTAGCATAGCCAGGTTAGACTGATCTGCAAAGATTGAATCAATTCAGGCTCAGGCTTTTTGAATGTCTGTCACTAGCCCTAGAAACCCCAGTCATGTTCAGAGCTTCATTTTGTTAGGTGCTGTGCAAACAGAAGACACAATCCTTATCCTTATCAGGGTCCAACCTAATTTAAGATGGAACATGAGGGGGAGAGGGAGTGACAAGCATGCATAATTGTATGGATAAAATATAAATATTTTAAATCTAAATATTGGTTTTACGAGATTTGGTTTTTAGAATTTAATTTCAGTATTTTTTTCATTTTAACAATCAACATGTTTGAAATGATAGCAATCTTGATAGTGTCTCTCATTCCCGTTTCCTAATCTTCAACTATTTCCTTTTTCACGGACAGCCTTTTTTCTACCTTGTATTCTATCACTATAATGTCCCCTTTTGGCCTTTTTTCCCCCCTGCTTTCTCTCCCCTCCCCTCTCTGCTTTACCTTTTGTCTTTCTAATTTCTACCTATTTACATTCTCACTGACATCCTGCTACACTTAGCTTCTCTCATTTATTGGAGTCTCAGACCAGTAGAGACTCCCTATGCCTGAAGAGGGGTGACTGCCTGAAAGCTTGCTAAGAACTTTTTTTCCAACTACTCAGTTGGTCTAATAAAAGATATCACATCTACTCAAAGAACCTTGTCTGCCTATGTCCTTAGACCAACACGGCTACAACTAAAAACCCAGCACTCTACAAAATTTACCTATACTATAATCTACTAAGACACTTTAAAAAATATTCATGCTGTCCATGTTTGCAGCCAGTTTAAATGACGTCAAATCACTGAACTAGTGAAACTCATTGCTTGAGCACCTGGAACCAGACTTTGCTTTTGCAGCAGTAGGCTTTTCTGCAGGTGCAGAAGAGAATGTTATCTTCATTATAGTTTATTTAACTAGTTCAGTTCAACAAGTAGCTCTTTTACACTTGAGAAACTAATTGAGATTTATCAAATCAGGAAAGTGTGTCTTCCTCTTTAAAGGCATAAATAAAGACAAAGCATGAGAATGAAATCTACTAACCTTGAAGGGCATCAGTTGAATCAGAAGCATCACCAGAAACAATCAGTTCAATTTGTTAACTACAGATAATGCTTCCTTTATTTAATAAATCCGTTTTAAATACAAAAATTGTTGACAACAGTTTTTCATGCATGTAGCATATTTACATTAGTTTTCTTTAACTAATGATAACAGTTTAGATATGCTGTTGTGCACTTTTAATTAAATTCCAATTTCTATCTAAATGCAGATTGATACAAATGGTAAGTAGAAACTTGCCAAGTATATAAGAAATCATTTGCCATTTTCTAAAATAATAATAAACATGTGAGAATGAGTTTCTATTAGGTTTTAGTATAGCTTAAATAAATATTTATTGATCCAGCATATACTTCAAGTTAGCAGAAATACAAAATTATTATATCCTGTTTGAATGCAGAATTTAGTGTACATTTGTTGTTGGAGTTTCAGATAAATGTAGACATCTTACAAGATGGCAGATGGACAAAGCTTTAATGTTAGATATTGATGTTTAAGTTCTCAATAGACTGACTTACTTGATAGCTCGTTTTGAAAATTTGCTGTCTTCAGGTAATAAGTTTGTTTGATCAGGTTAACAATTTGGAAGGAGAAATGAGACATATAGGAGTGAGGCCAGCCTAATGTTTTTCCTACTTCTAGGCTTCTTTTCCTTATTGTATTGTTTCTGCTTTTTCTTTACATACTTTCCCATGTAGATGTTTTACTGATGGTGGTTTGAGGTTGGTAGTTATTATCCGTTGAAATCGTGACTTCTTTTGTGTTTTCCTGATCTCTATAGACTGTTCATTTGGTTTTACCTGAATTTAACCTTTGGAAGACCGAACTAACATTAATTCTTCAATACTGCCAATAATTTCAGTACTTCAATAATTTGCTAAAAATGACATTACCTTGCACTTGTCCCATGGAGGTGGATTCCTTTGTGTTCCCCAGGTTCCTGTTAGCATCACGTTCCCTTCCTCTCCTATCTGATTATCACTGCTGACTCTGTCTGTCCTTCCTCAGACTCATGTCTTAACATTGTGTACCTCTTTTTGTGACCTTCTGACATCAGACCATGGTATTTGTATGATAGTTGAGGGGAGAAGAAGCAGCTCCTCAAGCAGGAGAGGTTGAGTATATCAGGAATTATTTCAGTCAGTTTTGTCCCAATAGCAAACCAAGACCAGAAACTCTTCTCATCATCCTGCTGCGAGCAAGTACCCCTGCATTAGGAAGTAGACTGGCTTCTGGGCATGTCTGTAAAGATTAATATTGGAGTTCTTAATGTTTAGTATTAAAATTGCCATATAGGACTTTTAACTCTTTGGAAGAGTTTAGCTTCACTTTCAGATAATGACATTGTAAAGCCTTGAAAAAAGCACATGCAGTCTTGGCCCCAAAGAGCTAAATTGTGTGGAAAGAAGTGAGTCTGTGTGGCAGAATGCATGCTCCTCACAAAAACGAGACTGTGATGATAACCACGGCCCTGAATCCACTCGATATCTTTTAGAATTGTTAGAGCCAGAGGACTTGTAACTCTGTCTCCTCATCCCATTAACCTTGTGGCCGTTCTTTTTCTGTCTACCTGAATATGTTTACATGAACTATTTTTCTTTTTCTGTCTGTTTTGATTGTTTTTTCCAAAGCATCTAAATTCCACCTAAGTCAAAAAGTAGAATAATGAAAACCAGTACTGGAAGCCTGCAATGCTTAAGTTTTTTCAAGTAAAGCTCCCTAGGTGCCTAAAGTCCTATTCTGTACATGGTTCAGTATTGCCAGGGCTGAGCACCCCATCATGTGCTCTTGCCATATTCCATCAGGATCTACAAATTGGGTGTTTCACGTGCCCTGATATAGCCTAATATATATGCCCTGTAATAACAGCACAGTCACAGCACGGTGTAAAGTAGAGGCTGCCACTTTCTTTGAGAAACACAAGAGCAGGAGGAGAAGGTGGTGGCAGTGAGTGGTGTTCCTCTTTTATACAATATCAACTGCTGAGGGCATGCATTCATGGATGGGGAGACCCAGGTTCAGTTCCTTCACTCATTTCGCAAGTGGGAAGATCTGGGTTCTGGTCTCTTCTAAGGATGGTTTATGTCAGCGAGAGCCATCCTTTTTGGCGGGCGTGCCACAAATTAGCCCCATACCATTCCCAAGTGCTACTCCAATTCTCTTCCCCTTTCCTGATAGACTGCTCTGCCCTATGCTTCTTGCCAGATCTGCTGCTTTGCTCGCTGGTTCCTGCCCTATCTCCCACTGTGCTGCCCATCCCTCCCTGGACTGCTACATGCCACACATACATGCTGCCCTACCACTTTTGTCACATGTGCTGCAGGTTGGCCACCTCAGGCTTATGTTATGGTTTATATGTTATATTAAGCTATCAGTGGTTAAAATATAAGCTGTACATAGAGTAGAGACCAGAATCCAGGGCCCCCAACTGCCAAGTGAATACTGTAACTGTGCTACTAGAGAGTTATGCTTGTTCTTACTCCCTCTTTTCTGCAAAGTGGCACAGCCTCAATGGAAGGGGTATAGATTGCCCTCACCTGAGCTTTGCCTGGAAGTTAGGGCATATTGCAATCGGAGTGGAAGATGTGGGTCTGGCCACCCTCAGCATTTAACTGGTATCTTCCACATCCTGAGTGAGTGGTCTAAGGACTAGGCTGTTGCATAAGAGAGGAATACTATCTATCTCCTCATCCACTAAGTGTTTCAAAGGATGGGAGTGATCCTTCTTTGGCTTTTGGTAGAGTTGGTGTAGACACTTAATTCAGGATAGGATTGAGAGCATCCAACTAAAGGTAGGGACCTAAGCTTCAAAAGGGGACAGGATTGTTTACTGGTTAGTTAAGCTTGCTCAGTATGGTGAATGTTTTGAATCTCATTCTGAGTTGCCTAACTCTCCTTATCCATTGTTTAAGAGCATCACAATGCCCAGGTCTCTTTGTGCTTCCTGCCGTTTAAATACAATGCTAAAAGGAGGAGGTAAGAATATTTGCTAGTAAACATTGTTTGAGTGGACTGCCAGCAGGTATCTACATTTCCCACCCACCTTCCTCACAATCTATGATACAGGTTCTGATTAAGTGGAATGACTGGAATGAGGTCAGCAGTGAAGCTTCTATATATAACCTCGCACCTGAAGTTTGGTTTAGCAAGAAATATACTTGTGCCCCTATGACTAATGCTTTCCAGAGGTTTTGATATTCAGTGAAAAAGGAACATATGCTTCTCTAGGAGTAGGGTTCTATGCAAACATTCTACTTTAAGAACTAGTTGCTATGCAGGTAACATTTTTTTCCTTATATAAGTGTATGTGGCAGATACAACAGCCATCAAAATAGCATCAATGAGGTATTTGTCTTCCAACCTTAACTTTCATGCATTAAAACAGTGCTGTAAAAATTGAAATTTTGCCAATGAATAACATGAAAATCACTTCATTTATTGATGTTTGAGAGCTGAACAGTATCTCAGTTCTTTAAAGTAAGGGCTGAAAGGAGTGACCAAATTTAAGCTTTTCTGTTAAAAATATTATCAGTGCACCCACCTGGTCTCGTATAGGCGCTCTCTAGCGACCTTCGAGCGCACACCCGGTTCCGGCTGTGGGGTGTGTCCCCAGGACCTTTGTGTAGGGTTGTGTTCAACCCTGAGGGAAGCCCCAACACTCTTCTACCATGACTTCGTCTTCTTTTCTTTAGTGGTGGGGTTCCTCCTCGGGGATTCTCACAGACTGGGTGCTGCCCTTTGCAGGCGTTCTTGGGGCTCCACCTCCTCTACACCCCAGCCATGCACCAGCCCTCAGGACCACTGGATGATGGGTCGCCGGCCTATCCTTTTCTGATGTTCTCGTCCACTCTCTTCTCTCCTTGCCCGCCCCTCGATGACCTTTCACCTAGGATGACAGTGATGTTTGAGACCATCCTTGTCTCTGAGGCTTCTGCTGTGCCGCCTTGGTCCTCTCTCTTGGCTCAGGGTCACTCGTAGGTACCTCCCCTGGTCCAGGCTCTGTGTGCCCTCCAAAACAAAGTAACAAAAAAGAAGAGAAGAAAAGAACAATCGGGGTGCGGGTCTCTGCCCATCCCACTCATGGGTCCGGTGTCTGTGGTTCATGGGATCCCTCGACGCCGTTCCTCCTTGGCCTGAGTGTCCTGCTGAGCCAGTTCTGTAATTCTTCTAATGTGGTTGAGACTCCTCCTTCGGGTCTCTGTCTGGCCCCCTTCTGAGCTGCCAACCTTGTTCTGTTGAGTTGCAGCCTGGGGAGAAGCTTTGCCCTCTGGCTTTGGCGTTGCTGCCCCGTTTCCATTTTCCCGCCACCGGCTTTTAAATCTGCCGGGTGGCGGTTTTTGCTGACGTCATCTGCCAGCGCCGTTCCCAGCTGGCAATAAAAGCAGCTGATGAACCGCGCTGGCAGCCCTTCTCAGCGCGGCTCCGCTTCTCCTGGGGACGGTAAGTGTGCCCTCTTTTCAGGGCTTTCTATTTCTTTCTTTGGGCGGGTCAGCCCTGCCTCAGGTCCCACTCTGGGAGGCTGCTCTGGTGCCTCCATTTTTATCCCCCTGGGACAATCAGGCAATCTCTGCGTGTAATTCTTAGGTAGATATGTATCTGGTACATGTGTGTATCTCCCTTTGTTCTGCCATTTTGCTGGTTTTATTCATGTGATCAGTTCTGAAGTTAAATATGCAAGTAACTACCCTTCTAGGAATAAAGTTCTTATATATTTGAAAGCTTTGGTTACTCAGAATTTAGCATACAGCTTAAAGGTCTTGTTATGTTCACATATACCTGCAAACCAATACAAACTTGTAAGTATACATTTTAGTATATCAGACTTGAAGCTTTTAAATAAATTCTGTCTGGTGGTTGAGGACTTCTGCTATTGAGACACAATACCCAAATAATGTTAGAAATGGATCAAGGGGAGAGCTATTTAAAATTTAAAATCTTTTTGTGTATTAATCTTGAAGCCCAATTGTTACTGCAACAAAAGCTCATGGCAGCTATTGCTGAACAAATGTCTTGAATGATCATCATGCTTAAATGTAATATTGTCTCTAGTCCTCAGAACATTTGCATAGATGTGTGATAGATGCATGCTTCTGAAAGTACATTGTAAACATGCCCACACATCATTTCAGGAGCAGATTTGAAGGTTGCATTCCAAAATGCCTTTAGATTTGAGGAGTTTTTTAAACTCACTCCTAGATTTATTGACCTGAAACTTTATTTTCAAGTGGAAATTTTACATGTTTCTTCTCTTTTGTAGCTTCCTCATGTATTTGTGAACTGTGTTGAATGCTCTACTTCAAGGCTTCTTCTAGAGAAAATTCTGAGCCAGTTGCAGAGCCTTTCTTCTAAGACTAAAAGTGCTTCACACATATCCTGCGACACTTTGAATCAGTTTGTATGTCTATTTAAGCAAGAGACTATGGCTGAAGAGCTACAGAATGAAACAATATACATTGTAAGTAATTTAACACCCACATTGTTTCTCCTTATTTTCATTTATTGAATTGAGCGTTTGCATTTATCACAATCCTTTTATGCATGGAATAAATGCATATTGGCCATTACAAGAGTTCTGCTACATTAAGTTTTATGGGAATCTTTAAACTGCTTTACTGGGTTTTAGTCACCTTCACTGGATGTTTATACACATGCTCCAGGAGGGAGGTGGCTGGTGCTTTAATTAGAGAGGCTCTGAAAGCTGCTCTAATTTAATTAAAGCGCCAGAGCATCTTGTGTATCAGCATACCTGCGCTTCATAATGGCAGCAGGGGCACTTTATCTAAAGCTCATTCAATGCTGATACATGAGACGCTGGAGGCTACAGTAATTACCATGCTCCAGCAGACTCGATTAATTGAGTCTGTTCTGATGTGTTGTAATTACAGCGTGTTGGAGCAGCCTTTCTACTCATGTATAGGCCCCTGTTATGTTCTTCTTTTAGAGGTGGTCACACGTAAATGCTAACAGTAAATTTTGCCAAATGGATAAATAAGCATAACATTTGCATAAAAAAAAAACATTATTTTTTTATCAAATGGCAAGGTACTGAGAGAACCTGAATTCATTTTTTAATTAGGTATGGAGACAACATCAAACATTTCTCTTGGGGTATAATTCTATTAAAGAGAAACCACATAGGGGAGTAGTAGGGAAGTTCAGTATGTAACGCACAAATAAAGAAAGTAGCTAGGCTAAAATAGATTGAGTTTAGAGGTCAAGCTGAGGAGCCTGAATGATTGGTTCCATTACATAAAGGGCTACTGAAATTTTATGGCTCTTGAATTCCAATAGCAAGATTTAAAGCTCAGTTCTTGCCTGTAAAGGTTATCATTGTGATTGAAGCCGAATGGGGAAAACTAAAGCAATGGAAAAATTTAATTTGGCCACATGATTTTTGTGCATTTCATAAAGCAGGTGGTTCAGCATACTTATTTCAATTGAAAATTCAGAAATCACATAGTATTATTGGCAGACAACTTCAAATAATAGGAACAATGAACATATAGTCTAACTAACTGGTTAGAAAAAAAAGATCAACACATTTAGTAAAAGAAGTCTGACTGAAATAGACATTCAGATTGGAATTTAGGTGCCATTTGGTGATTATTCCTCTTGTCATTTGTGGGCATACTGTTTTGGCTTTATTCAAGTCAAATAAGGGAGAAGTTCACAAATATGTTGAAACATCTTGTTATTTCACAAATCACTGTTAAATATGTTATGTATTCACTCAAAATATACATATTGAGTTCAAGAACTTTATATTCTGTTTAATTAGTACATTAGTATCTTAGTAACTTTATACAGGAATGTTTAACTCAAGTTAATAAATCCAATTATTATCCTTTAAAAAGAATCAGCAAGATGAAATTTAACAGTACTTACAGGATATTAGAGGTGATTCAGAGAAAACTGTTTTAACATATAACCACAAATGAATATTAAAAACATCTTTAAATTTAAATGTAAGATTGAAATATGCCCCATGAATTTTATAAAACTATTATTTTCAGATTAGTATATGCATTAGAAAGGGGTAAATGCTTGATTTTAAAGACTTGTAGAGACAGTTTGCATTTTATATTAACATTATTATCCCATTATTAGAAGTTAGTTGAAAATTGATTACAGAAGGCAAAACATTAAATTCTTCAAAATGATCAATTGTATTGGGTAAATAATTGCTAAATCAGAAGAATTAAGTGTTAGATTAGTATTTCAATTCTGTTCTGCATGGAAACAGACAGGACGGGAAAAATCAATTTATGTGAATTAACTTGTGTCTTCTAGATTTATTATAGGGTGGTTTAAATTGAGATTGATGGAAAAACTGCAGACTAGTAGCATAAACTGACAAAACAAATTTATTCGATTTAATTTCAGTGGTAAATAACTTAATATTTCAGTTGCAATTAAGTCAGAGAAAATTAAGATAAATGGTTCCTCTCATGCAAAGCCTTCTAAATGTTTCTCTTAATCCACGTATGGGTGCTGAGCATTCCACATTACTCAAGGAAAACAAAATGAGTCATTCTACTTACTTTAAGAATTGTAAAGATAAAACTTATTCATTCTTACACTTAAAACAGTTGTGTTCTCACAGATAAACTTGCAGTTTATAATATTATTTAACAGTGAAAGTTATGAAATGACTATTTATTAAAAATCTAAAACATCTTGCAGAAGTCAATCCATGTTTTAGTTAAGCAATAATATTTGCTGTTATAGGCCTTTATTATATGTTATTTTTGTGCAAAACACTTAAGGTGCACTAATGACTTACTATTATATACCTGGCCTTGCCATCAAGGATAGAATAATAGAAAAGTAGGGCTGAAAGGGACCTCAGGAGGTCATTTAGTTTAGCCCCCTGCTCAACAAAGGATCCTCCCTATCTAAAACATCCTATACAAGTATACATGTAACCTACTTTTAAAACTGCATAAATTGGCAATATCATGTTTCCCCTCAATATCATCTGATCTTGAAATGCCTCTCTGTATAAGACATCCATTAATTCTCTTCTGTGGGTAGTGAGGAAGATGGATGTCTCTTAATATTTGAGGGAAAAAAGCCATTAAAGAGAACAGAATCCAGTTCTCTAAAGACTTGTAATGTCATTACAGCAGCAATATCCCAAAAGATATAATCATTTTGGAAGTTTGTATTTAAATTCAGAAGGACAGGAAACTGAAAAAAAAAACTTGTACTCCCCTCTCCTTCCTTCCCCTTCCTCCATTTCTGCTCAAGATATCAAGTGTTCTGGTATATAAGGTTTCTTTACTGACTATTGGGTAAGGCTCCCATTTGTATCTCTAGGATTTAACATATGTTAGTTGTTTATATGTACAGTGATCCCATTTAAAAAGCTGATGTTTGCTAATAGTGTCCACACAAAAATAAACTATTTCTTGGAGCTGTTACAGATTTTCCATAGGGCAAATAATCAAGTTTCTGAGCTTAATCTGAGACAAGGTTTGACAAAAATCATGTCGCACCAGAAAATCAGACTTGTATGAACTATAAAGATAACAGCACCTTTTGCTAATGAAAGGTCATCGCTTGGTGGAAATATGCAGAGTCTCTCATAATAAACCTATTTAGGTAAAACCCAACTAATATGCATGTTATTTAAAGCTTTTAAAATAACAGAATTATCTGTAAATGAGACTGGATATTTTAATCGGCTGCTAATGATGTCATGGGTTTTGTCAGTAATACCCAAGTGCATGGATGATTTGCTTTAATCTCCACTTCACACTGCCACAAGCCATGGCAAACTTGGTTCTTGGGGATTCTCTCTCTTTCCGGGTGGCTTGCACACAGCACACTTGAATCTATACTCTTCCCGACATGCTGTGTCTGAAATGTCTTACTACTTAACTGGTTCCTTTTGCCATCCAAGGGTATAGTAGTTAAAATGTGGTTTCATCAGCTAAGCTAGAAAAGTTGTTGAATCCTACATGAAAGGACAGTTTAAAATGCACTCTGTAATAAGATCACCCTTTGTTAAAAGGTACTGGATAAAGCAGAACAGCTGAGGGAAATGGAGGCAAATGTGCTGCCAGCATTTCTTAGACTACAAGAACTGGTAAGTAACTGGGTAAAATATTTTGGATGTGTATTGCCTAAAAACACTATGAAATCCTTTAGGCAGCCATGCTAATGAGTGAGCTCTTGCACTTGAAAAATCTGTGAGATTTATTTTATTTATTTATTTATTTATTTTTATAAATTTGTTATTTTTTTATAACTTTGGTTAGCAGCAGAATTGAAACATCACTGGGCTTTTTTTTCATGTGCTCTCAGTTGTATATTCCATTTAATGATATCTTATCCTATAAAGTCAGCTCTTATATGCATTCTTTTGAAGCTGTTTCAAGTATACAGCTACATCTTCTAAAATATGTTTTGCTTTTAAGATGAATGCAGAATTCACCCACGCTTCATCAAAGCTTTATAATAATTGCCCAAAAGAGCATAAACCTCAGGAGATAGGCAAGAGAGATGAGGGGCAACTTCCAATGAAAGGAATTGTAACGTAGCCTCTTTTGGCTTTGTAAAATGGAAAGGCAGTCTCTGAAAGCCTGGCAAACATTTGTATGCGGTTCTAAGTACCCCTGAAGAGCTGCTTTAGACAGAGTTGAACCTAAAGTTAGCGAGTTTGTGGTTAGAGACATGAACCTGCACTCCAGGAAAATGTTTACCTTCAGCTTCTCCAACAGTGTGTCTCGGAGCTCTTTATCATGGCCCTACTGAAGACGTATTAGGAGTCTTGGAGCACTGGCTGTGCCATTGTACCCAGCTCTGCTCTCTTTAACCATTGGCATCCCTAGTTGTTGAGAACCTCTTAAAAGGCTGTGCTGTGCTACAGTCTGGCAGAAGAGTTACTAGTTTGTAGTTGTATTTGGAATGGCTATAGATGGGCTTATGATGTCAGAAGGGTCTGTCTTGGAGCAAGGACAATGGTACATCCTTCAGAAATGGATTAAAGGGGAAACTGGGAATAAGTATAAAATAATTATTTTTTGAAGTTGCTGTAGATCAGGGGTGGGCAGTTGCTTCAGCTGGATGACCACTCAACAAGTTTTGATGAGCTGTTGAGGGCTGCACGCACAAAAACTTTCCAAAGTCGTCATTTTAACAAATTATAGATAAAAAAAAATCAGACACTAAAAATCAAACATATGCTATAATATTTTAAGTTTATTTCAATAATTTTTGTCCTGATTTATGGATTTTTGAGTAGTGTATATAGAGATGATTACATATTAGCTCAAAATAAAATCTTTGGGCATTTTGACATGTGTTTTAATTGGCGAGCTGCGATTTAAGAAGATGAAGTAGGGGTAAAGACTCTTTTGAGATTCCTCTCTGAATTGATAACCAGTTCCGCCTAAAGTACCTATTGTCCTTTGCATCCTAATGTCCCTTGTCAGACTTCATTCAAGCTTTCCAGTGCTTGCATGCCCATTGTCTTGTGTGCTCCAATGCTAAATTAACCATTTACAGAAAGACATTTTAAGATTTCTCACTCATTTCATCTCGGGGTAGAAGAACTTCTAATATGGTAACTCTCTTTACACTTTCATCATCACAAGACGCTCGTTTTTTACTCTGTGGCTGCATAATTTTTTCCTCATGTAACTTTTAGTGCCCATTTATTTGGAAAATACCTGGAAGCTTCCAAGTACAGCAGTTAGCATTCTGGATGCTGTGATACCAGCAGTTGATGTAGGGAAGTGGTTTTTGCCTAGGGTGGTTTTCAGTTTTTTTAGGCACAAGCCACCCCTTGATAGCTTCAAACACCCCTCGGAAAAATGCCAGCTTTTAGCTTTCACTCATTTTTTGACCATGGAAAAATAATAGAGTAATTCTTTTGTTGCAAAAAATGCAGAAAGACCACAAAAGGTCAGAAATGTTTTTTTGACATTAAGGATTCGTATTTGAAATCTTTGGGTTTATCTTATGAATCATGCATAGGTGTCTGCACACCTAACAGTGATACTATTGTATAGCACCCTGTCGCACCCTTAAAAGGATCTTACAACATCCTGGTTGAGAATTGCTGGCCTAGAGCCCCACTGTTGCTACCTTCAGGAGACCAGAAGATTAGGCCAAGAATTTTAGAAGACACATACCTGAAGCTCATCTCTGAAATCCATGTGTGCCCGCCTCCGTTCGACCAGGCGCTCTCGGGCTGCCCTAGCCCGGGTTGCCGCTCTCCTTGGCCACGAGTTTGCGAGAGAGCCCCGGGAGGTGCCTCGGGTGGTGGCGGGAGGCCCCCTAATCTCGCCTGCTACGACTTTGAGTGTAACTTCAGTGGTGGGGGTCTCCATTCGATGCCGCCTCCCGGGGCATCGCGCCTTCGGCGGGCACTCACGGGGCTTCAACTTCCCCTACAGCCCGGCCAATCGCCATCTGCTGCTGCGGGTCTTCCTGTGGCCTTCCTTTGGCAACCCCGCCGCGTTTTTGTTCCTGTGTCTCCCGGTGGTCCCCACTCCAGGGACCCAAGCTTCCCAGGCTGAAATCTGCCTTGAGGGGCTC
>NW_005842597.1:806423-806650 GCF_000455745.1 Alligator sinensis | reverse complement strand
ACTGAAACTCCAACTCATATATCTCGCCTAGCCCAGGCTCTAACCCGGGTGCCTAAGCCCCGACCGATGGGCCCCCCTTCCGGCTACCGACCTGCCAGGAGGCCTAAGGCCACTGACTTCCCCGGGCGTCTACTCTCTGGGCTCGTGACCCCCTCTCCCTGGGAGTCTTGTCCTAGGCGATCTTCTCCTCGCCGAGTCTGCTGCCGGCTCCCCGCCGGCCCGCCTGC
>NW_005842597.1:800600-806268 GCF_000455745.1 Alligator sinensis | reverse complement strand
GTTGCATGCGGCGGGCCCTCTCTGCCGCTGCTGGTGCTGCTATCACCGCTGCTCTCCCAGCAGCTGCTGCAGTTAGTGTCGCCGCCTTGGCTGGCCCCTCCGGGCTGGATGTGTGTGCCTCACTGGCACGGGTCCCACTCTCGGGGTTCCCTGCGGGCTTCCCCCGCCTCCCTTCCGGCCCTGCTTCCGGGGCCGCCTTTTATCTCAGCCGGGCGGCATCTCCTGCCGGCGTCGCCCGGCCCCAGCTGGATATAAGCGCGGCTCACAAACCGCGCTGGCGGTCTCCCCTCGCGCGTGTCCCTACTCGCTCCGGCCTCTGTGTGGGGTAAGTAGGTGGTTACTCCCCCCCTGGTCCGGCCCCGGGGTACCCTTCTAACCCCAGCGTCCCTGGGACACCATGTTTAGGCACCAGAATACATGGGGGTGACTTTCAAGAGCACTAAGCATCCAGTAGCTTTTGTTAGATTTGGTGGAAAATGTAGATGTGTGGCTTCTCTGCTTAATTACCAGGTGTCATGAATTTACTATGTAAAGGTGGGTTTCCAGAGAAAGATGTAGTGAATCTTTTGGAGCTGTGTCAATCTGCTGCTGAACATTTCCTCATGTCTTAGATGGAAAAGAGGTTGGATTGTCAGAAGTGGAAAGAGGTAGGGTTTCATGAAGTCATGGGGCAGTTGAGGAGTGGATCTTGGGGGCAGAATGTCTGCGTTTCTGTGGGAAATTGTTACTGAAAATGGTTTGAATGGCTATGGGGACCCATTAAGTGTCAGTATCTAAGCACTTGAGTTGCCTATAGCACTTGTCTGCTAAAACACTAGTCAGTCTAGGTGAAAAGCGCAATGAAAGGAATCTCTGGAAAAATTTCCTCTTGTTAAACTAAGTTTCTATTTTAAAAAGAAGAGTCTATTAGAGAACCTTAAGGATTCAATTTTGGCAGGAAGTGACAATAGAGAGATAAAAGGAACTCACTCTGAGCTTCAGTGAATGGGAACAGCAGGTGATCCTCCCCAGGCAATTTCCACTTCATATTAAAAGATTTATTGTATAAAACTATTTTGAATATACACTGCCCTCACTAAATGTTTTCTGTAGGTGCTTTAACTGAAACTCTCCACCCTACAAGGACATGTTGGAAACCTCCTTGGATCAGGGGTAGGGGGCAGTGAGGTGTGGCACAGTGAAAGAAGAAATCAGGGTTAAAAAAAAAAATGTTCTCATTCACTGATGAGCAGCTTAAATTTCCTGACCACAACCAAGGCTCTTTCTAAATGCTGAATTCAGTGGTGCTAAGCCATAGAAATATTGGATTACAATGAATCCCACACCTCAAAAATTAAAAGCCTCCTCCTGGATAGGAGAAATTTTTGCATGAATGCATGTATTTTCTGAAACGTACATTGGCTTAAGTTACAGGGATGTATTTGGTAGCCTTGTTGGTCTGAGACAAAAAGAAATGCGGAAATCTAGAACTCTTGGTTCAGAAATGATATCTTTTATTAGACCAAGTAGGAAATTGCAAAAAAATTCTCATTTTCTGCAGAATTGGTTTTTTTTGCAATTTCCTAGTTGGTCATATAAAAGGTATAATTTTTGAACCAAGAGTTCTAGATTTTTGTATTAGCTTAAGTTATTCACTTGTGTTGTCCATCAAACACTGAGTGTTTAAAATAGTACTAGGTGTACAAGGTTTTCTCTTTCTGGTAAGCTTACAAAAATTGAATGGAACTTAGATTTTTAGTGTTATCCTCCTTCATATTACTCTTTCACTTCACTTGCTAATTATTTGTGTGAATTAGTATGCATTATAAGGCTGGAAAGCTAAGTATATTGGACTTGGCTCAAACCTCATTGAAGTTGGTCTGAATCTTTATATTTGTCTTCAGCGGGCTGTGGATCATACCCGTGGTAGACAAATGCTGTATCATTTGTGAATGCGGCTCTTCCCTTGGTTGTGAAAACTTGTACAGTGTAGATGTGGGTGGGACAGTTTTTCATAGCTGTATGTTGATCTCGCTAGCAAGAGACTATTGTAGGCATATGTCAGTGTCACTGATTTGCCATCTCATGGTTTCTTTGCATGTAATTTAAGATGCCCAGGGTCAAATAAATGGAAAACGTTATCAATTATATTTTAATAAGAAATATTTTTGTTTGAATTGCTGATCACTTTTGCAGCACTAGTGCTTGATTACAGAAGCATAAGGTACAATGTTAGTAGTCTTACCTGTGGTGAGGACAATGTTAGAGAAGAGATTAAAAAATACTGGCGTATAAATTGGTTGTTCCACCTTGCTGTTAAACAGGATACCTAACTGTACAGTTGAAATAGCAGACAGAATCATCATGCATCAGCACATTGTAAATCAGTTTACTACCTTTGAATCTACCAAGGAATAGCATTTTACATAAGGTAGAACAGTATACTTAAAGTAAATTTTTAATGCCTTTTTCTGATGATCTGTGTGCAAGTAGTTTGTTCCTTTGTCTTTTTGGAATCAGTGTTCCAGGTTTATTTTTTTTTTTTTCACTTCTGTGGTGATTAATTGATTTTTACTTTCCAATTTTGCAAGTAATATAAGGAAACATAGCCTACTTCAAGAGCTCTGAAATATTTATTGAAGAAGCATTCTTGAGGGCCTCTGTTTTTATGCTGAGTTTATAGTACAGTTGCAGAAATACTTAGAGATAAAGACTGCAGTATTACATTTGTGCATTATTAGCACAAAATGTGTTGTAGATGGATTGGTTTACTCAGAGTATCTTTCCAGAGAGTGATGATAAACTCCTGTAAAGGCATCTTTTGCATGAAGGAAATTTCTTATTTAATTAAAGAGTGCAAAATATATCTAGCATGGCTTTTTGTATCTCTTTGAAGTTGGTACTTGACTTATTGTAAAAAAAAAAAAAAGTTATTTGAAATATTTCTTTCATTCTTAATAAATAGAAAATGTTAGAACTCAATAAAATAACGCATTTTTTGACATAAAGAAAAATGTTGTTACCTGTTGAACTGAATAACAAAGTTGGAAATTGCATGTTCCTATAAACTTTATTGAAATGTCATTATAGAGTATTAAACCAATTACAATAACTATCGTTAAAATTGCAAAACAGTCAGTAAAGTAGAGAGAGAATTTTTACCACGCTGGAGCAGGGGGAGGGAAGTCAGCTGACATTTATAAATAATTCTGAAGTATCTTTCCTGAACAAAAACATTGCTCTTCCTTTACCTCCTCAACCCTTCCTGTTTAAATCTAGACTTTCCTTAAGAGATTAATTATCAAGGTAAAATGTTGTCTTAATTTGGGGGCAAGAAAGGAAAGCATTTTGATATGCCTAATACCAGGGCCCCATCACCCCAAATAGTGTAAGTGTCAATTAAATGGTAAGAGATGTACAGGAATCCCAGACAGTTACAAAGATCTGCAAATGTATGAGCGTCTTGATTAGGCCACCTGAAAACTTATTAACATGCTGATAATTTGTGTTAAACTCTGAATTTGATTACATTCTTTGAATGAAGAATGCTAACAGTCATTCTTCTGATTAATATTTTTTATATGCAAGGTCACCTTCTCCTTCTTTCTTCTTTTTACAGGCAGACAGAAATGTGACTGTCATCTTGGTCACTGAAATTGTATGGGAACTGTTCCGTCCAAATACAGGATGCTTTGAACCATTCACCTTATATTTTCCTGACTATAGCATAGGTAATTCATTTTCCCCATTTTTTAAAAGAAAAAAGTACTTGAAAAGCTCTCTGCAGATGGGGTTTTGGTGGGGGTGGGAAGGAGTGTTGTGTATTTGTTAACCATTATGACTTTTCCTGCAAGTAGGTTTAAGTCATTTAGAAAACCTGGTAATTGAAAAGGTATGCTGTATACTAGAATTCGGAGGGCTTTGTTCATATGGACGCAAATGAAAACACCCTTTGGCTTTTGGCCAAAGTATCATGGCTAAACTGAATATGAAATGTAGAAATGTATTGATGTAGTCGGGTGCCCGGGCAGGTGCCACACTCATGGCAGCTTCCAGTCGCTGTACCATAAGATCGTGATTATGTGGTTGCAGTGGCAGATGTGCTTTCCTATGGCTCCTCTCTCCCCTCACACCCAAGTTGGCACCCAGGGCAACTACCCTACTCATGCCATTGATTAAATATATTATTTTAGGTGCTGGTACTTAATTCTGTCCCAGAAGGAAATTTGAATTTCACTATAAAAAGGAAAAAAAAATTACTGAAACTTTGTGTTGGCTTTCTTAAATAGTATGGAGTAATCAATCATTTTAATCAACAATGTAAGAATATTCTGGTAAAATAATATGTATGAACTATGATTTTTTTAATGTGCTTGTCGCGAATATAAAAAAACCCTTAAGTTACAAGAAAAATCCATTGAACAGTCTTTGATTTATGGATATCATATACTGCTTATCTCAGCTTTAATAAAAGCTAAGGAAATTCAGACTAAAAATTATTTAAGCTAGTATTAAGGTTGAAAGCATATTGCTGTTTGAAATATTAATAGGCTATCATCATTTTTTATTTATTTGTATTACAGTAGTACTTAATGACCCCAATTGAGATCAGGGCCTCATTTTAAGCATTATAATCCTGACCTGAACAGCTTATTGTGTGAATTGTTGGGGGAGAGGAAGGGGTGGCAGGATACAGATCTGTGGCAGAGCTAGCAATAGAACTCAGAGTTTCTCAATCCTGGTCTAGAGCCCTGTGCTTTGGATGCCCCTACTTCATTTAAAAACAAAATGCTATGAAGTCAAGAAACCTTATGCAAGGTCTCGATGCCACCCATAGCATTTACTTTATAGTCCCAAGTGCTGTATACATCTGGATCAGACATTCCTTTCCCTTTAACTCAATGTTTCTCAACCTTTTCCAGCCCAAGGCACACTTACACTAACAACATTTTTCTGTGGCACACCTGTTAAGGCATTCCCCATCTTCATACCTATTGTAGCTCATTGCCACGGCAAAATTCCACAGCACACCTGTTCATTTCTGACAGCACAATTTTGTGCTGTGTCGCACGGGTTGGGAAACACTGCTTGAACTCAGACGTCTGAGTTTTCATTATGAGCAGTTCCGCACCAGCGACAAAGCCATGCAATAACCACTGGACTGCCACCTGACACAGTAGGGTAAGAGACTACCTTTCTCAAGTCCAGGTTGTGGACTGTATCTCATGCTCTACCTTCTGTGTCCCAAAGAACTTCCTAGACATTAGCCATCATGGATGTGTGTATAAGGGACAATGCAGTGCTGTGTTCTGTAGTTTCAGGTCCCGGAAGCGGAATAGCTCCATTAGTGTAGTTCTCTGCCTTGGCTCATTAACCCTGCTGAGTTAGCTAACTTGAGAATGTCTACCTAGCACTGCATTGTGTAGGGGTGCACCGATAGAGATTTTTGGGGCCGATACAGATAGCCAATTTTTAAGGAGGCATATTGACTGATACCGATCCGATTTCCGATTTGAGTCTGGCAGTGTGGAGAGCTGCCTCCAGTTGGTAAGTCTGGTGTGGTGGGAGGGGGAAAGGAAGGGGTGTGGACTGGGGCTGGGGCTGGGGAGGGAGGCGTGGGGCTGGGGCTGGGGCAGGAGCTGCCTGGTTGGGACAGGGCCGGCACAGGATGGAGCGGCAGCTCGTGCGG
>NW_005842597.1:797638-800563 GCF_000455745.1 Alligator sinensis | reverse complement strand
CCCCGGGATCTGTGCAGGGCAGACTGGGTTCGGGGCTGCGCCAAGCTCTTCCCGGCAGGGCATGGCTGTGCTTGGAATGGGCTACGGGGGAGGGGGGAGCACTGCAGCCACAAATTTGCCATAGCCCCTTCCCAGCGCACCCCTGCCCTGCCAGGAAGAGCTTAGCGCAGCCCTGACCCCAGCCCACCCCATGTAGATCCAGGGGCACGTGCCCCCCTGCCCTCCTGGATGAGTGGTGGGAGCAGTGGAGGGAGCTGCCGGACCAGCCGCTGGACCAGAAGCTCCCAGCTGAGCAGGGCGTGGCGGGGGGAGCCACTTCCTCCCCCCTTCCCATGCTGCCTGGATGAGCTGCCACTCCATCCTGCCCTGCCCCAGCTGGGCAGCCCCTGCCCCAGTCCCATGCATCTTTCCCTGCGGGGGGCCTTGATCTGCTCCCCCAAGCCCCTTCCCTTCCCCCTCCCACCATACCAGACTTACCAGCTGGAGGCAGCTCTCCATGCTGCCGGACTGTGCTCCTCGCCACTTGTGCTGTGCTGCAGCTGCCTGTGTGCATGGGCCATTTATCGGCCAAATTATTGGCCTGATATGGCCAATTTCTGATATATTAAATTTTGTTTATATAGTTGCCAATCCAATATTGGACCAATGTATCAGTGGACCTCTAGAATTGTGCCATGTGAACATGCTCTACATTACTTTAATCTTTAACGCCCAGTGTCCCTCAACTTCTGTAGGACTAGAAGTCTCACTTTACTTATCTCTTATTTTCAGGATTTTCTTTAGAGTGTTCGTAGTCAGATGCATGTGGCTGTAGAACAGCAATACCTGATGGAATTACAAGAGCATCTTTACAAATCTGCATGTTTGTCAAGGTCCATCTGTGGTTTAGTGTCTTTAGAGCCTTTACATTTTGGCAATACAGTGTTTCTTGTCCTTAAGCCTTTTCTTGAAATTAATTGCCAACATAGTTAATGTGGGTATTTAAATAGTGTATTTGTGGGTGTTCTTGGGAGAATAAAGTTGGCGTTGAAAGAACTGCAGTGTGTTTTGTTTCTCATCTTGGCCCTTTGGTGTGTTGTTATTCTTGTTGTGGCTAGGTTTCAGTGGTACAGCTGATTAGCACAGCTTGGCTTGTGCTGCACTGCATGTATAAAATACGATCCTAGCAAGGCAACCAGCAGCTTTAAAAAAAATAAATTAAACCTATTTATCTCTGAACAGGACACCTGCAAAAGATTCTGTCTCATGATCATCCTCCAGAGTATTCTGCTGATTTCTATGCTGCCTACATTAACATTCTCCTTGGTGTCTTCTACACAGTCTGCAGGGACCTGAAAGAGCTTCGACATCTGGTGAGAGACCTGTTAGACTTTTTTCATGATGCAAATCTGGAAGCTCTAGATTTATTGCTGTGTTTGGATGAACAGAAAGTGATAAAATATATGGCATCCAAATACCATTGTGTGTGTCAAAAACAGTTAGTGACCAGGTGTGCAGACAGATGAAACAGTTGCAGTTATCACACACTAACAAGCAGAAAGTCCACACACCCCCCCCTTTACAATGGTGTACTTGCTCATCTGTCCCTGACTTATTTCTCTAATATATAAGGCATGGACAGATGAACAAGTACATCATTGAAATACCAGAATGATATTTGGATGCCATATATTCAAGGCTCTTGAATCACCAACTCTTTTTGTGGAAAGAACAAAATCTTCTTTACGCACAGAACTAATATCTCAAAACCATTAATGATACTTAGTATTTTTCTAGTACTTTCATGCTCAGTGCTTTTCAAAAACATGATATAATTAATCCACTCTCCAGGCCTGATGAGTATTATTAGCCCCATTGATCATTGGGCATAATTATACATATTACATAAATTATACATATTACATTTATGAAATGTCAGTTTTCTAACAAGACCCATGGGCTCCTGTGTTTTAGATACAGAACTTTTACACATTTTTTCAACTTTCAGATCTTTAGAGTTATTTAAATAGAAAGATTATATCATGATTCTGTATCCTGACTCCTTGGTAATCAAATTGAGATACTGAAACTGTTTTTTAAAAGATGAAGAAAAAGCTAGAGCTAGATCTGTTATACATACATGGAGAACATATAAGTATTTCATAGAAGGATTAACATCCATGGTTACTTGTTAAAACAAAAATCTTTCCTGCTCACAAGGTTACTGAATGATGTGCTCAGGAGAGTGTGTCTGTCCTATATAATATTCAAATCTAATACATACACTTGTAAGGTATAATGGAAAGTGATTATATCAGTATCCTTTTATTTCCTGGCACACCACTGAACACTTACATGTACTGTCATTACTTTCTGATTATAAGCTTACATTTAAACACACATCACCCTTTATATATGAATAGTCTCTGAAGGTTTGGTGGGTGGTTGTTGGCACGTAGACACTATGAGAGGCCATCTACCCTTCTTTTAGTCATGAGGCTGGGAATGGAACTCAGCATTCTGTGTGTGTGTGTGTGTGTGTGTGTGTGTGTGTGTGTGTGTGTGTGAGAGAAGGTAAGCAATACAACAAGAGGTGCACTGATACATCGGTCCAATATCGGATTGGCACCGATATAAAGAAAATTGGCTGCATCAGAAATTGGCCCAGTGCGGTGATTAATTTGGCCGATAAATGCCTGTTTGTGCGCTCAGCAACAGCACAGCATACAGGCAGTGAGGAGCACTGTCCGGCCATGTGGAGAGCTGCGTGCAGCTGGCAAATCCGTTGTGTGGGGAGGGAAGAGGCATGGGAGGGCACATCAATGCCCCCTGTGGTGAGGGAGGGAGGGAGTGGGGCAGGGGCAGAGGATGCCCAGGCAGGATGAAGTGGGGTATGGAACAAGGCTGCAGCTCATCTGGGGGGGGTGGCTCCTGCCACTGCTTGAA
>NW_005842597.1:783212-797565 GCF_000455745.1 Alligator sinensis | reverse complement strand
GGGGGCTATGGCAAAATTTGGGGTAGCTGCAACCCCCCCTGTAACTCCTTTCCCAGTGCTGCTGCTGCCCGCCCCGAACCCATCCCCCACCAAGAATAACTCAGTGCAGCCTCGGCTTCAGCCTGCAGCTGGAGTTTTTTCAAAAACTATATTTTTTCTAATATTTAACCCTTATTATTACAAAGAAAAATAATCCAGGTTGACATTAAGAATTGGATTCATGTCTAAGCAACACTTTATTTGTAATGAGTCATATCATGTTTAAGCAGATTATTTTTAATGTACACTCTCTTGCCTTGTTTTATGAGCAGTAGTGTACACTAACAGTGAATAGTACACTTGTAAACACTACAGATGTTTGCAGATAGCCATTTCATTAGTCTGCCAAAAAATGACCACAATTCAAAATGAAATGTCTAATATTGCAAAAAATGAAACTGGCTAAAAAGATACTAATGTGCAAATTATAGGAATGGAGCTGTCTTGCTTACCCCTCTGCTTGTTTCTCTTGATCTTTTTATGTTCGGCAGTCTGCATGGCAGGTTTTCTTTGCTCCCTCACTTTGGAGGAAGCCCATACATGCATCCATATATTATTTTAAAGAGCTCACTTGGAATTCTCTGCCTTTTAGTTAAACACACTTAAGGATTTAGACTTTTATCCCTTAAGAATCTACCTGGGATTTTTTTATTATTTTACTTAAATCCTATGCCTAGATAGACTGTAGACAGATTTCAGGATTGGGTGAAGGAGTGTTTGTGTCTGAGTTAGCCCCTATCTCTCTATACTGCAGAAAGATGGAGACCAGAGGAAAGGTAGGTGGCTGTCATGAAGGCTAGGGACAGGCATTCAAAAAGCCAGAGTCTGAATTGATTCAATTTTTGCAAGTTAGTCTAACCTGTCTAGATTGAACCAATTTGCAAGTCAGTAGACATTCATTGTTAACTCTGGAAATGCAGGCACACATCTGCAGTGTCTCAGGCCAGAAGCCAGGGGGCGCTAGAGCAGCCTTCAGCTGGAGGGAGGCTCTGCTGGTGGGGGGGTGGCCAGCCTTGGCAGTAGCCTAGAATGTACTGGTCAGGGAGGGGGTTTAATTCCCCCCTCCCTGTCCCACTGGCACAGACCCAAGCCAGGGTCTGCCTGGCACTCCCCCCTCACTGCTGCAGTGGTGGGAGTGGGAGTGCAGCCAAACACCAGCTGGCATGGCCCCCTGAGGCAGAGGGGGCAGGAAGGGGCTTTATTCCTTCCTTGACCCCTTCTGTCCCCAGGGAACTGTAGGAGGATCTGCTAGCCCCGACTGCTGATAGCTCCCTGTGTGGGGTGAACAGTGGGATAAGCCCCTCCTATCTCCTATGCCAGAGGGAGGGGGGAATAACCCTCTTCCCTGCCCCTTCGCCTAAGGGGCCCTGCTGGCCAGCCTCTGGCTGTGCCCCTGCCCCTGTTGCTGGAGCAGCGAGAGGGCAGGGCCCTTGATGGGGGCAGTGCCCCCTGTCATGGTGTCCGGAGAGCGCGAGACTCTTCTCAGCACGGGGACCATGCTTTGGGTGGGAGCAGGAGAGGGGGGTCAGAGCAGTTGCAGATTGCACGGGGCAACCAGTGGCACTAGGGCTCGGAGGGGTGGCCATAGCCCCACAAGCCTCCTTAGCACCCCTGCCACTCTCCCTATGCAGTCCATGGCAGCTCTCCCTGCCCTGCAGTGCACTTCTCCTGCTGGGAAGAGGCTTGTGCTGTGGGACACCATGACAGGAGCTGCTCCCACCTCACTGCTCCAGGTGCAGGGGTGTGAACAAAGGCCGGCCAGCATGGCCCTGTAGGTGAGGGGGCAGGGAGTGGGGTTATTCCCCCCTCCCTCCGGTGCATGGTGGAGGGGGCAAGAGGGTCCTTATGCCGCCACTTGCCCCGCATGGAGCAATCGTGGTGGTGGTTGTAGCTGGCAGATCCTGGCTGCAGTTCCCCAGGGACAGAGTGGGGAATAACCCCCCTCCTTGCCCCCTCTGCCTTGAGGGGCCATGCCAGCTGCTGTCTGGCTGTGCCCTTGCCCCTGCTGCTGTGGCAGCGAGTGGGGAGTGCCAGGAGACCCTGGCTTGGGTCTGTGCTGGTGGGACAGGGAGGAGGGAATTAAAGCAGTTCAGTCCAGGCTACTGCCAGGACTGGCCATGCCCCCACTGCTGGAGCTGCCAGAAGAGAAATGCCTGACAGGTCCGTGCTGGTGGAACAGGAGAGGGAGCGGGGAATAAACCTCTTCCCTGCTCCCTTCCGGGGCCAGCATTTAGCCAGGGCCCCGCCCCTGCCCGTCCCTGCTCCAGCAGGGAGCAGAAGGGCAGAGCCAGTCCTGCTCTGCTGGAGCACAGCACAGCCCCACCCAGGGCAGCAGAGCATGCTGGGGGACTGATTTAAGTTAAACCAGGAAGGGGTCTGGGACAGAAGTTGCATAAACTGGTTTGAGCTCAGTCAGTTAAGTCTGATACTACATTCAGCCAGGTTTATCTCAAACTGGTTTTGGCCATTTTGAAACTGATTTTTGTGTGCCACTGAACTTATGTTCTGTTACAGATTTAAACCAGTTTCTGATCACTTAAACAGGTTTATGTGTAATGTCGATCCCCAGCCAAAATGCCCTCCCAGGGTGTGTTCAGGGTGGGAGCTGCCCCCTGGACACGCTGCTCATGGCTCCATCCCACGCCCTGCCCCACCCCAGCTGAGCAGCGCCTGCCTCAGCCCCACTGCCTCCCTCACCATGGGGACCTTGATCTGCCCTCCCCACATGCCCCTTCCCTCTCCCCACCCCTTCTCCCACACCAGACTTACCAGCCCACTGCTGGTCTCCAAGCTGCCTGGCTGCATCTTGGAATCGGATCAGTATCGGCCGATATGGCTCCTTAAAAATCATCCATCAGCATTGGGCCAAAAAATCTCTATCAGTGCACCCCTAATAATTTCTTCATAGTGGCACAGAGTTTTCTAAAGTTACAGCACATTGGTGAAAGGCATGAATTCTAGTATCTAAGTATTAATAATACCCAAGCTTCTGAGATTTATCCAGATTGAGAAAACTGCATATATATTAGATACATGGGTATGCGTGCCTACTTAAAGAACAGCCAAAAAAAATCTTGGGCAAAAGAAGTACGAAAGTGGATTTCTGAAAATTGTGATTTTTATTATTGTCTGCTTGTGTGTGTAAATCTGTATGAGCCATTATTGATCATATTAAACTGCTTCAGAAATGGCAAGTGTTAACTAAAAAATATGGAAGAAATAATCTATTTTTTGGTCAAACAGATGTGGTTGTTGTATTGATAAAAGAAAAAAATTTTCACTACAGCATAGTGACTAGATTGTGACTCCTTCCTAGTTCTTATGAATGTCATCTCAGTGCCTGTGTATCTGGATGTTACGCTAGATTACTTTTAGAGGTGCACTGATACATCGGTCTGATATCGGACCAGTACCAATATAAAGAAAACTGGCTGTACTGGATATCAGCTCGATGGGGCCAATAATTTGGCCGATAAATGCCCATGCGAGGATCACAGCCGGCAGCATGGCGAGCTGCCTCCGGCTGGTAAGTCTGGTGTGGTGGAAGGGGCGGGGAGAGGAAAGGGGTATGGGCGGGAGAGATCAATGACTCCAGTGGTGAGGAAGGAGTTGGGGGCAGAGGCAGATGCTGCCCAGGCAAGGCAGGGGAAGGAAGGCTGGAGTCGCGTCTCGTTGCAGGTGGCGGCTCCCTCTGCTGCTTGTACCCCGGGAGGGCACAGGGGTGGGGAGGTGCCCCCTGGATCTGCGTAGGGTAGGGCGGGGCGGGCTGCAGCTGGGGCTGCATGGGGCTCTTCTTGGTAGGGGTGGGCTCAGAGCGAGCGCTGGCGGTGCTGGGACAATTCTGCATCCACCCCAAATAGTGCACTCAATGCCCTGCCTGTACCCGTGGACTGGGAAGAGCCGGGGCTGTGCTGGGCAGCTGGCGGTGGCAGCGCTGGGAGTGGAGCGGTAGCAATGAAATTTGGCGTGGATGCAGCATCCTCCCAGCACTGGTGGGGCCTGCTCCATGCCCAGCCCCCGCCGCCCCTAGGAGCCCCGCCGGCCCCCCCCCCCCCCCCCGATCTGGGGGGTACACGGCCTCCCCGTGCCCTCCTGGGATCCAAGCAGTGGCGGGAGCTGCTTCCCCCCCCAGGCAGCGCCTGCCTCTGCCCCTACCCCCTCCCTCACTGCAGGGGACATTGATCTGCCCTCCCACACACCTCTTCCCTCCCCCTTCCCCTTCCACCTCACCAGACTTACCAGCTGGAGGCAGCTGTATTGGAAATCGGATTGGTATCAGCTAGTATGCCTTCTTAAATATCGGCTATCAATATCAGCCCCCAAAATCTCTATTGGTGCACCCCTATTACTTTGGTTTGTTTCTGTGTTCAAGGAAGCCATGTCATGTTTCTCAGTGCAATGTCAGTGGCTGCATACACACATTTGCATCATCTAGGACACCTTTCACAGGTTTGTTTTCCTGAGAAGAAAACGGAGCCTGCAGTGCTAGCGCGGTGCTGCAGGGCTCCCTAAGCATACAGCCCAGAGAGCTTTGCGGGGGTGTTTTTGTTTTTTAAGTGAACATAGGCAGGGGTCTGCGGAGTCAGGGAAGGTGGGGGTGGGGGCTGTGCCATACACAGAAGAGTCCTCCGGGCTTTCTCCTCCCCTTTGCTGTGTTGGAGCCCAGCTAAGGCTGGGCAGGGAGTATTATGCTTGTATGCTTCCCTGCACCCGAGTCCTGCTGTGTGATTAAGACAGGGAACAAGTGAGGTGAACATGCCCCCTAAGTGCTTCAATGCTGGGCTTTTCCACCCTGAAGCACTTGGGGGTGGGGGGAGGGGAGGTGTTCTGCTCCCTGCTTGGCTAAGACTGAGGCATGCTCTCCCTCCCCCTGTGGGAGGGGGGAAAGAAGCAAAGCACACTGGGACTGTGGAGGTGGGTTCTGTGTCTGCTGCCTACACAAAAGTTCTGTCTTCCAAGAGATATTTTCCAGGTAGCCACTTCACTTGGGTTGTTCCTGAGTTATTTTTTCCCCTGAGTGGCCACTTTTACTCTGGGAGAAAAATTATGAACTTCTGAACACTTGTGGTTTCTCCTGAGAGAACAGGGACTGTCCCTGGAGAAGCTGCAAGCCCAGCGATAAGCCCAGCGATACCTCCAAAGAATCAAAACACCTTAGTTAGCTGAAGCATATTTGTATTCATTTTTCAACACTTAGAGTTATGTTAGTTGCAATGACAAACTGAGTATTCCTAATAGATCCTTTTAAATACTTCATCATTTTTCCTGTTTTTTCCCCTTCCTGTAGGCTGCACTAAATTTTTCTAAGTACTGTGAACCAGTGGTCAAGGGAGAAGGTAAGTATTTCGCTTTAATGTTAGTGGTCAGTGATAAAGCAGTGGAGCTCAGCTTATGGCTTTTGGGGAGCATATACTTTTGAACCAATTTCCATTCATTCTCCTAGTCACAGCAGCATCATTTTGGTGTCTTATGCACACCAAGTGACATTTGGAAGCAAAAGCAGACAGACTAGCTTTTCATCAGTGTTTTGTGAAGATGAATAGGAACTGCTGCCAAGCATGCCCTTCCCCTGTAAAACCAGCTCTCTTTATACAGTTTTACTCCCCTTCTTTTCACTCTCTCTAACAGTAATGAAGGGGAAGGAGAAATAAGCCTTCTCTCTCAAGGCTAGGAGGAGGGAGGGAGAACAAAGATTCTGTTAATAGCCAGAGAATATCACAAAATAACCACGTTGCAACATCTTTGCATTGTAATCTAGGGTTTATGCCAATAGAGGCTGATGCTGCATCATGGTAATATAAGTATTTAAGTGTTGGGATGTTGCACCAATTATTTTGTACTTCTGACAATGTTTAGCCATTCAAGGTTGAATTCCTCTGTTCTGTAGGTTAAACACTTGCTTAGAGTTCACATTAATTGAGTTGATTTTTTGCTTGGTGCAGCAAACGAACGTGATACACGTAGACTCTGGAAAAATATTGAATCTCATTTGAAGAAAGCAATGCAGACTGTTTATCTCCGGGAAGTATCAAGGTAATTGTCCCATCTTTATTTTTAGCAAGCTGCCTCTGAAGAGGCTTGCTTAAAATGTCAAATATGTATCGTGGGAAGTGCTTCTTTCTGCTAGACAAAATCTCCGTTCACTTTAACATATGGGGTTTTTTAAGCCATAAAACACTACAACTGTTGTGTGCCATAAAGGAAACTATTGAGCTAATAATAGATTAATTACTCTGAGGCATGTAAAATTATTAACTAGTCAAAGCAGCAGTAGCAAATGTGGGAGCAGTCTTCCACCAGTGCTCATGTAGAGATGAGCATTCATCATTCCAGAAAGTTCAGCAAAAATAGCTTAGTTTCAGACTTTGTTGAATGGACATTGCAAAGGAGAGGGCCTTTCATGGCGAGATTCTGATAGCAGTTCCTCCTTGATGTAACTAAGATCACACAAGGATTTGGGGTTTTTACTGTGCAAGTTAGTTGTGATTTGCACTCTTCCATCATGCACTATATTCATTTTTGGATACTTGATTGATCATTTGTATTGACTTCTTTGTTCATATATTTTAATTTAAAGAAAATGAACATGTCTTTTCAATATATTTATATGTATTCCTCTTAAGCTTGCAAGTCCATCATAACATATACAAGCATAACTGAAAATGCTTTTGTAGGATCTCTCTATTTCAGGGGTGCTCAACCTTCAGCCTGTGGGCCAGTGCTGCTTACAGAGGCATCGCTTCAGGCCCAGGGGCCTCCCCATGGGTCCAGACATTTGTCAGCATGGGATCAGTAGGCATTAATCCAGCCACCCTCCCCCCTGTCAAATCCCCAAGCCTCGCACACCTGGTGGGATCCAAGCCACGCCCCCTTCCTCTTGCAGGGCTGGGTTTGGGCCAGGCCACGCCTCCTTCTCTTGCAGAACTGAGTTGGGGCCAAGTTACACCCCTTTTTCCCGTTGGGGCAGA
Source organism: Alligator sinensis (assembly GCF_000455745.1). NCBI lineage: Eukaryota > Metazoa > Chordata > Crocodylia > Alligatoridae > Alligator > Alligator sinensis. Next base: position 790,558 of record NW_005842597.1, on the reverse strand, counting down.
GCCATGTCCCTTTTTCCCCTGACCTGGAACAGGGCCACTCCCACTCTTCCTGCCTGTGGGGCCATGACACACCCCCTTTCCCTTGTGTGGGGGTCATGGGCCTGGGTCATACCCCCTTTTCATCCACGGGGCTGGATCAAAGTCCCTTCCCCCTACAGGGCCAAGTCACTCCCCCATCCTGTGGGGCCAGTTGAGGCCCCCTTCCCTCTTTGTGGGTGGTGGACTCAGGCCAGGCTGCCTCCTGCCCCCCTCCATGTGGCCAGACGCTGCTGGACTGGAATCACCACCTGGCCCACAGTTAGACTAGACACTGCCCATTTGACCAGTGGAAGAAAAAGGTTGAGCACCTCAGCTCTTGTTATTAATGTGTTCAAACCTCAAAATTGTTTAAGGCTATTTAGGAACAAGCGAATAAGGTCTCTAATGCCAGTTTACTGCAACAAGGTTTATAAATCATATCCACTGTAACTGTTCCTCTGCTTCCTTTTTATCTTCACTTTTTGTGGCCATGGAGCAAAATCCTCTTTCATGCACAGGATTAAGATTTTTGTCATGGCTTTATAAAGTTTAGTTATTCATAATTAAAATGATTTTGATTAAGTTTTGTTTGTGAGATATACTAGTGACTTCATCCTTGCAAGAGCAGGTGCCAAGGAAAAAAAATTCAAGAAGTAACCAACAAAGATGCAAGCTGAAGACTGCCACACTTTTTGGGTATAGACAGATGTTGCAATAGTATGGGCATTGAATGATACTAGCATAAGTTGTTATGATGTCACTGTTGTAGCTGCATGCTCCTCCAGCAATACAAGTGTGGCAATACAAGTGTGGCAGAACCACTGTAACCCTTTTTCATGCTAACAGCTGATGCCTGCTCCTGAGCAGCACCTTCCCCTTTCTTTTCAAAGCATTACAAATTAAACATCTGCCCATGGCTTATGATTTGTTGGAGGATAGCCATTCAAAGGTTGTGTGGCCTATAGTACTTCGCGAGCAGGAAACTATAGCCTTGCTCATAGAGCTGGCTTTGCCAGTAGGTAGGTTCAAAGTGGAATGATTAATTTTCTCTCATCTGTTACACATTCAAGTGAAAATCCCCACTTGGACTTGGATTTGGGAACAGGCTATAGTAATGGTTTACTGGTATTTTTAAGGATGGAAATAATGAAGAAAAGGGAAGAATTGATTAACCTGATATAAGAATGTATAAATGGGAGTACTGGTAAATGAACTTGGATAAAATGTCAGGCAAAAGACTACCTGTATGGAGATTTTGAGCGGAAGGGATGGAAGCCCTTTTTACTTTAGTAACTAAAATGAGTTAGCCGGCATACTAGAAAACATACAGTAGAATCCATTTCTGCATTTGTAAAATTGACTGTGCCTAATTTGCTTAAACTCTGATTTCTGTGATTCCACCCTTATTCAAAAGCAGTGTAAGAATCATATTGGACAAATGTATAAAATGTATATGCTCTGATAGTATTCCTTTCCCCATCTTCTTAATATTTCTCTGTCTTGAGAAAGCTGCAATGACTTCTCTTTTATACTTAATTTGGTCCATCTAATACTCTGGCCTCTCCATGGCCTGAGACCTTGTAGTGTCGGAGAGGCTTGCGTGGTATTAACCCTAATAATTATCAGGGTTATGTCGCCTGGAGTCTTACAGTCCTGGCAAGGTCACCTGTGGTGAACAGCCCTGACAGGAGGTTCCAGATAAACCACAGCCCAACCCCTAATCTTCAGTGGTGGATCAGATAGAAGATGATCTCAGGAGCCGTAAAGATGGAAGAAGGGTGCAGTATGATGAGGTCTTCTGTCATCTAAGGTTCTCCCTTGCCATTGGGTCCAGACCTCTACTCATCAAATTCTTGTGGTCGCTGTTTCCACAGATCAGCTTCCTCAGATTAAACAAACTCACATGCAAGTTTCTGCGACAGGAATTAACACGCTGTCCTGTATCAACCTCCAAAAGCCCTGTGGTGATGGACTAGTGGTGATGGAGGTAGGACTAGTGAATGCAGCAGTTTTCAGCAACAAATCTGCATGATGGCAGTGGCAGCCTAAAGATAGTCTTGCGCCTTGACATGGGTGCAATTTGGCAGTTGCTACTGTGACTAAGCAGTCCTATTCATGATACCCTCTGCTTGCCCCACATGGGGAAGGGGCTAGAAAAGGTACCCTAAACCTAGGCTTTCTTATCTGCTCCTGGATGGATAACCACATCCAGTGATATCACTCTCTGCATTCACAAACATCATAAGAAGATAATGATTTTCACAACATAGAATGTTCACCCTTTGTGAATAACCAAGACAACAAACTACCAGAAAGAAGACCTGCCATTGTTTCTAGGGAACTAGCGAGATACAATATTGACATTGCAGCTCTGAGTAAGACAAATTGACTGGATGAGGGTCAGCTGAGGAAAGTGGGTGGAGGTTACAACTTCTGGAAGGGGAACCAGGCCCAAGATCATGGTAGAGGCTTTGCCGCAGCCATAGGAAACTCTGCAGACACGTTGAAGGCATACCTCAAGTAAACAAATACAGACATCAAGAGCTGAGAGGAGCTGGCTGCCAACTGACTCCAGTTGTACCACAAGCTCAACCAAGCAGCAGTCCGTTTCGAGGTAAAGGGTCTTGCCCTTGAAGTGAAAGAGAAAGTGAAGGAAGGAAAGGGAAAGCGATCCCAACCTGCAGCCTACTGTCCCCTGCAGGAAGACCTGCAACTTCTGCAGATGGAGCTGTGGCTCAAGGATTTGGACTCTTGGGTCACCTCAAGTCCCATCAGTGAGCTGTGGTAGAGACCATCCTCAAATTGAAGGATAGCTGCTACCAGCAACTGTTACTCCGGCAGCCAAAGCTAGGCATGGAATATAGAACTTTGCTAAATGTCTTGCAAGAATATTTTCTCCTTTTTAAAGGGGAAATGATTTTGTTACATATGAAGAAGGCAGCCTGGAAAATGGGGCACTTTTTGTTTGCTACAGAAATTATTTATACCAGTTGTTGATTTTTGTGATGTGCTAGTCAGGATCTTTCTAACTTCTTAAAACTTGCAGTTGTCCATTCTAATTATACTGATACCATAATATTGATACAAACAAATAACCACATGGCAATTACTTCAGACACGTAAGCTACTATTTCAAGTTTACCATTTTAATTTATTATAAGATTTGAAATTTGTGGGTTTTAGCTTTAGGCTTTTCTTTCTGTATATCTGTAAATTAATTGTCAGGAAAATTCAAACAAATATGATATTTTCTTAGGTGACAGTATTGTAATTACTGTGAATCTTCCTTTTTATCATTGCAAGTTAATTATAAAAACAGAACCTGGTTTACTATTCAGTTTACTATGTAAAACAAGATGATCCAGGAGTACTTCTTTGCTAGTAAAACGCATTGAATAAACACTTTGCTGCCTTGTAATGTAGCTAATTAACTATTAATTTTATCTGACTAATATCTCAGCTGTTATTAAACCTCTGTTATAATATTTTATGGATCAAAAGTTATGAACCCTATTATGAGGTTATGGAATCTCTATCATTGGAGATTTTTAAGTGCAAAGATTTAGGATAGTTTAGATAGGCATGTTACTGCATTGAACAGAAGGTTCAACTAAATGACCTCCTGAGATGATTTCCAGTCCTGTTTTTCTGATTTTGGGTAAACAGTCTATTAGATATTGCATTGTAATTGAGTGAACTTTCATAAAGTTCTTAAAAATCAACTCTGTTAAAGCTACTAGGGTTTTTTCATTCAAAATGTAACGACAGGTGGAAACAATACATTGCATATATTGGTCATTATTGCTTGTTAAGTTGCAGAGTTTTGAAAAGGGAGATGTTTTAGTATAATCTTAGAGCTAGACAAAGGGGAAACCACAGTTTGCTTATTGATATTTGCATTTCCACTAGCAGAATATTTAAACTTGATGCACTCTAAAATTATTCATTCAGACATGAGCAGCATTTTGTTTTTTATATATGCTTCCTAATTTAGTGATGTATTTATAGCACTGTTCTTGCTATTTTGTCACCTGTATAGGATAAATCCAATCACTGAGCTACTAAAAGCATCAATATTGTAGATGTTCAAATCTGTATTGCTTTTGGGATGCAAAGGCGTGTGGATACTTATTTGCTGGTCGGAGTTAGATGATGCAATTCTCTATATAGAGAAAATTACATGTAAGATGACCAGTCTGAAGTCAACATTATGCAGAAGCACATAACTTACAAGTATTTGCTTTATTTTTCTCAAAGAATAATTAATTTTAATAATTGAGACTCAGTAAATGCATAGTTTTCACTAAAAATGTGATTTGGGGTCTGAAAAGTACTTTTATGTTGTCTGTCTGGCAGCTCACAGTGGGAGAGACTACAACAGGATGATGGAGAACCTGGACAAGTAAAAGGTATCAACTAGATGTAGTCACTCTCTGTAATAAGTATAAGGTAAAATATGCTGTCTAGAACAAACTGGTTGCTGGTACTCTATGAACACTTTAATGGCGTGATTTGGCTAATGCTCAGGTTGTATTTTCTTCATTGGTGTAAGATTTTCCTGGATCTTGAGATAAGAAGACCAAGCTCCACTGAACCACTTCTCCTGTGTGCTGGTGGGTAGGGAACAGACTGATCTCTAGCTGATACTTGATGCCAACCAGCTGAACTGCCTGGGTGTGATGGGAAAGTATGTTGTCCCTGGCAACAGCCTGACAGTGCATGCCTCAATAAAACAGAGTCCCAGTTTGTGGATAAGAGAGGCATCTGAATCACAGAAGTCACAATTTGATTCCTATATCTAGAACTTCTGGAGCCTTGCAGCTTTGTGTTACTGGCTCTTAATGAAAACTTTAAGGCCAATCTTAATTTACTGGTTACCCTGCAGTTATACTTTAGACAGGGTAGCTTAATTATTTTGGGCACTGGACTCAATGGTCTGGGAAGCCCCTTTGAGTCCTTATGTTCTTTGAAATGGCTCTCTGTCATTTAGCAGTGGCTGCTGCTCATTTTAAAATTTTGGTACCACCTTTTCCCCTAGTCACCATCACAGTAAGAGTTTTTCTGTAAATAATAAGATAAATATATCTATTGAAGTTGTCCATTATGATAGTCTGCATGTGACTGAAGTGCATGCCATACCTTCGTTTTTTTAAAACAAATATCTGTCCAAGGGAATTATAATCATAGGATTATTACAGAACCTAGAATTTCTTGCAGCTGACTAGTACATTTACTCCTCATAACCTAAGCTTGTGGCAGGCATTACATTTATTATTTTATTATGTAATGAACATGTTAATTTCACAATAAAATGTTACATGCTAAATTTTCAAGCAGTTTATCACATGATAAAAACAGCAAACCCGGCACAAAAACGATAAACCATCCTCAAAGGTGTTACTCTTTAAATGTTGAACATGTGGCTTGTTTGTATCCTGCTTTAATTTGAACAGATGATAATGTTATCTACACAGTGATAGGACATGACCAGGTCCTTTAGCATCCCAGGGTATGCTGACTGGCAGAACCGAGTGGATGGGGATACTAGATTTCATAGATTCTTAGGGTCGGAAGGGACCTCAGTAGATCATCAAGTCTGCCCCCCTGCCCTAGACTAGAAAGAGTGCTGGGGTCAGATGACCCCAGCTAGGTGCTTATCCAGTCTCCTCTTAAAGACCTTCAGGGTAGGGGAGAGCACCACCTCCCTTGGAAGCCCATTCCAGATTGTGGTAACCCTTACCGTAAAGAAGTTCTCCCTGACATCCAACCTAAATCTGCTCTCTGTCAGTTTGCGGCCATTGTTTCTAGTTACCCCAAGGGGTGCCCTGGTAAACAGAGTATCTCCTATTCCTTGCTGCACCCCACCCCCCACATGCATTTGTAGATGGCCTTAAGATCACCTCTCAGCCTTCTCTTGAGGCTGAAGAGATCTAGGTCCCTCAATCTTTCCTTGTAGGGCCTTACCTGCAGACCCCTAACCATACAAGTAGCCCTGCTCTGAACCCTCTCAAGGTTATCCATATCCTTGAAGCGCGGTGCCCAAAACTGGACGCAGTACTCCAGCTCCAGCATTACGAATGCTGCATAGAGGGGAAGTATCACCTTCTTAGACCTGTTCGTGATGCACCTGCTAATACATGATAGAGTACGGTTAGCTTTATTGAGCACTCCGTCACATTGATGACTCATGTTCATCTTGGAGTCTACTATGACTCTAAGATCCCTTTCTGCCACCGTGCTACTTAGAAGGTCATCTCTCAATCTTGATGTGTGTTGGTGTTTCTTTCTCCCCAGGTGCAGCACTTTGCACTAACCATTGTTAAACTGCATCCTATTCTGTTCTGCCCACTTTTCCAGCCTGTCCAAATTGCCTGAATCTGTTCCCTGTGCACCCATGTGCTTACTTTGCCCTATAATTTGATGTCATCCACAAATTTGGAGAGAGTGCTCTCCACACCCTCATCCAAGTCACTGATGAAGATACTGAATGGCACTGACCCAAGGACTGAAACTTGGGGGACCCCACTTCCCACATCTTTCCAGGTCGATACTGACCCATCTGCCACCACTCTCTAGGTGCATCCCATAAGTCAATTCTCCACCCACTTGACTGTAATCATCTACATCACATCCACTTAGTTTATTTATAAGAATGGGATGAGACACTCTATCGAAGGCCTTTTTAAAATCCAAGTAAATGACATCTATCTCGACTCCTGAATTTGTGACCTGGTTGTAAAAAGAAACAAGACTGGTCAAGCAGGATCTACCTGCTATGAATCCATGCTGGTTGCCCTTCAGCATTATTTTATCTGCAGGACTCCTACAAATTGTTCCTTAATAATTTTTCAAAGGTTTTCCTTTTGAAAAAGACAGGTCGTGCTGTGGGGGGCTGCACACCCCCCCTCCCTGACTTGCACAGGTGACCTCAGGTGACCACGGTTCTGTGCCTGGGATGGGGGTAGCATCATTCTCATTCACCCCCTGGATTCCAGGGCTCTGCTGACAAGCTGGTGAGCTCAGACAGCTCACTGTACATGCACTGTGCAGCCAATGGGCGGTGGTGGGCAACTGCACCACCTTCACCACTCCTGGAAAGTGGGTCTGCAGCTCTTCTAGCTGGCAAGCGCCAGCAATGCAAGTTCACATTCCACTTTTATGCCTCCAGACAGTGACCATGCCTTTTGAAAATCAAGCCACGCATTTCATGTAATGCTTCCAGTGCAAAATAAAATTTCTCGTTACCCATCACACAATGAAAATAATGTCTGCTAGGGGCCTAATAAAAGAGAGGTTTTTTCCAAAACATGTGTTTCAAGATCTTTTAA
>NW_005842597.1:772097-783181 GCF_000455745.1 Alligator sinensis | reverse complement strand
AGGGAAAGTGCTTTTGTTGGTAAATAGCATGTCTGATGCTAGCATTATGCTTAAAAAGTAATTAATTGTAATAAACTGTACTGTGGATATAATTAAGCAAACAGTTCAGTGCATAATGCTAATCTCAGCAGGTTTGGAAAGATGGAGTAGAAACACAGGCATTTCCAGATTAAACTAAATCATGTACAAGCAGGAATTTCTTTTATCTCGGATTGCATTTTGTAATTAAAATTCAGTACAAATAAAACAGCTACTTGGCTGTAAGTGAAAGCTGAAAATGTGCTGCTCTTTCATGACTACCTAGAAGGAAATTGTCAATTACAATTTGATGATTCTCTTTATTATAGTGAGGGCTCTGAGTTTTATTTTATTTTTTTTAATGTTTCTTTTTTTTATATTTACTATTTTATCAGGATTTGAGCATTGACAGGTATGCTTAGTGCTGTACAGATCCCAGATGTACATATCATAGGGCAAAGAACAACCTAAGTGGAAACACAAAACAGAAATCACAAAATAGACCCTTTGGGAAACTCCTCAGACAGCTCTGCTCAGACAGCTGAGAAAGTAGGGTATCTTAATGGTGCTAATCACATGCATTTTAAATAAAGAAGCAGTGGAATGGCTGGGAAAAATCTGAAAGAAAAACCAGGAAAGTGAATGGATGGGGGGGAACCCTAGTCTTGAATACTCTGATGCATATATGTGAAGGTTAAATATTAAAGTTGAATGTGTAACAGATGAGAGAAAATTAATCATGCTGAAAGAGCTTTGGAAACCCTTACCTTCAGTTATAAATTAAATATAAGAATGACGGCCAGATGCAGAGCTGCAACTAAGAAACACTCATCATGTCATGGGGACTTGCTTTGTGTTTACAGGTGCTCTTTGGCTCTCCAGTTTAGAATAGCTCATTGTTGAGCTGGTCCCCGACCAAATGTAGAACAGCGTAAAGGTCAAATCTCAGTTGCAAAGGTGTCAGCATTGCAAATATATTTAAAGGCAGTTTTACCTTATTTGTCCTTGCCAGCTTACCAAACTACTTTGGTTTAGAAAAGATAACGTTTTAAAATGTGGGGTTTGATTTAAACTAGTTCAGCAAATAAAGATCCCAGCACAGTGGAATCTAGATCACTGATGAACTCTCCCTTCTCATGGAAACAGTTGACCAACAAACTCAGAGGGCTGGTCTTAATGAATGGGCACCTCTTCAAAGTGCGCCCCCACCAGTAGGATTTTTGTAAATATTCAAACTCTGCTGTTCTAAGGGATTGGAGTGTGCAGAGAAGAAGAACGTGACCAGGTAAATATGCCTGAGAACAAGAATGAAGCAGAGTGGTTTAAATTAAGGCTCATCAGGTTTAGAATGGTTCTTCAGTGACTCTTAACCTGTTTGTTTTGTTTGTAGGACTTTCTGCACATACTCATGTAGAACTTCCTTATTACTCCAAATTCCTACTTATAGCTGCTTACCTTGCTTCCTACAACCCTTCTCGGTCAGATAAAAGATTCTTCCTTAAGGTAACTCCTATATTTTTTTATTTACTGCTTTATATTGGACTCAAGCCTATTTTGTCACCCAGTTCAGAGTTCTTTTGAATGTATGTTTCCAAATTTGTTTTGTATGTAATAGTTGATTTGATCCGAAGTGTGTTTTTGGTTCACAAGCCATGATAATTCACAATTAGTCATATTAACATTTAATGGGAATTTAAGACATGCATAATCATTATATAGTACCGCTGTTGCACAAAGGAAGAGAGGAAGGGATTGAAATCATGATCCAGTGATTGGGCGTTTATGCCTTTCATATATTTTATTAGTTTAAAGAATTTTTTTAGAGCTCTGTAAATATATAATCACAGGAGCCAAAGAAGGGAAAATTGGGGACATTCAGAGCTAGCCATATAACTAGATATGAGCTACCTAATTCTTTAAGGGAGGAGTGTTAAACTCGTCTAGCACCACAGGCCAGATGATTGGCATGGGGCTGATCTGCAGGTGAGATCAGACTTGCAGACTGGCCCCACATACCAGATACAGCTCATGTCCTGAAACAGCTGGAGTGGACACTACATGCAGTGCAGCTTTGCTCTGGCCGCTCCAGGGCTGTGCTTGTATACATGGCTGCTCCACCATTCCAGGATGTGTGCTTGAGGGGGTCCTGCATGTGGCTTGGTCCCAGAGCCCCAGAGTAACTGCTGAGTGCTGTACCTGGTGGCTGCTCCACCACTCCCAGATGTTAGCTGGAGCGGCATCTAGTGCAGGGGCGGGCAATTATTTCAGGCGGGGGGCTACTTGATGAGTTTTGGCGAGCTGTCGAGGGCCGCATGGGTAGCCCCACTCCTTTGTTGCCATCTTGGGACTGGAAGTCCTGCCCCCTGACCTTTGCCACTGGAAGTCCCCATCTGGAGCAGCACATGGCTGAAGCCGGCTTCCCACATGCTGCTGGGGCCAGGAGGAGCCCGCGGTCGCCCCCAGCCAGCAAAAGTGGCAGTGGAGCCGTGTACCGCTTGGGACTGACCGGCACAGGTAGGAGGGAAATGCAGCTGAGCCCCTGCTGCTCCATCTGGGCTCATCCTGTCCCGAGCGGCACACGGCTCCGCTGCCACCTCTCCCCCCTGGTGCTGACTGGGCCAGTGCTGGCCCAGCCTGGCGCTGCATGGCCCAAGCGGCATGGCGCAGCACGGGGAAAGCCTGCCCAGGAGCCGCTTTCCTGGGCTTACCTGCAGGGCAGGGCCCTTTCCAGTCCCGTGCAGCAAAGCAGAAGGTGGCCCAGACAGTTTCCCCTCACTGGTGCCAGCCCCCCCGCCCCTCTCAAGCTGCAAACGTGGCCTGAGCCGGGGCGGGGTGAGGTCAGCTGGGTCAGGCTGAGGTCCAGGTTCGTTGCCTTGCAACCAGAACCCAAGGAAACAGCCTGAGGTGCTGCAGCCGGCAGCTGGTGCCACCAGAGGCTTTTAGAGAAGCAACCACCATTACATGGGTTTTGAAGGGGCTCCACGGGGTGGAGGGAAGTGCTTGGTAGGCCAGATCTGGCCCACGGGCCATATTTTGCCTGCCCCGACTCTGAGACCTGCAGGCAGCACTGGGGGTTGGTTGATAGGGCTGCAAGGGCTAGATCCAGTCCACAGACTCTCTTTGACACCCCTGCTTTAAGGCTATTTCTTTTCCTGTTTTAAAAGAAAACCTGTAAATAATTGTCTATAATTGGAGCCCTTAGTAGTAACATACTGGTTATGTAACTGAACTTGAGTAAGGCACTCATTTTTCTGGTGTTTATATGTCCCCATGACAAATGCTGAAGGAGTTCCATACTGGTCACTCTCCTTTTACAGTTTTTTTGGAAGAAAAGAGAATTATTTGCAATAACTTACAGTTACCGACATAGCCGACTTCACTTCTGCAGCTGGCCAAGAGATATTCCATTGAAAAAAATTGTTGTGTGAAAAAAATAATGATTTTAGTGCTATAATTGCCAGTTTTTCTCCTGGTTAACTTCAGATCCTGAGGAGACGGGAAAGCCAACAAGAAATATGTAAAAAATAATTTTATTTATTTATATATGCAAAAAAAGCCATTTCTTTCACCTCCCAGCCCCTTCGCACTCATGTGTTTGTTCCCTTCATTGAATCATCTCTGACAATTTACACCAATCCTGCAGTTTCTGTACTTGCTTACACCGCTGCACCTTAGTGCAGTAAAATACAGAGCAGGACCTGAATTTATAAGGTCTTTTGGAAGGGATCATGTATTAAACTTGACAGCTTTTTAAAATCAATTGGGTTAAATATTTTGCCAAGACTTACTAAAGCATGAAAAAATTCCAATTCCTGTCACAAGTATCACTGGAGAATAATTAGCACTTAATCAGGTGCTAAGGCAAAATTCACAAATTAGCTGCATCTCAAAATCCATCTAGACCAGCAGTTCTGGAAAAGCATTCAATTTTTGTCTGTCTGAGTCATGGAAGTTGTAAAAATAAAATACACTTTTACTGGAATTGTAATGACATTCAGGGTGGATTTTAAGTTGGAAATTTTCTGTTGGAGTTATTAGCCAAGCTTGCATAAACATTAAAATAGGTGTGAACAAAGCATAAGAACATAACATAAAAAATGCCATTTCCTGGGTCAGACTATAGGTCCGTTTAGCCTAGTGTCCTGTCTCTCAGTGGCGCAGGGTGGATGCTGAGGGGTAGGGTGAACAGCACATGTCTAAAATTCTCCATGTCCTGTTCCATGTAGCTTCTAGCATTAAAAAATGTAGGTAGTTCTGATTCAGAGGCTGCACCCCTGTCTCCACCATATTCACTATCTACTGATGGACGTTTCCTCCAACAATTCTGAGCTAGGTTAGGCTAACAGCCTTTACAAGCTTTTGTGGCAATGAATTCTACAACTTAATTACACACTGTGTGTAAAAGGAACAACAAAATGCCATAGTCATTCAAATCCAATTGAGGTAGCCCCAACTCCAGGTCAGAGCCTCAGCCCCTGCTCCCACCACTGCTTGCCCTCTGTTGTAGCTCCAGCCTGGGGCCTGGAGCACTTGGTTGCTCGAGCCTGCACCTGGCCATGTTACAGCAGCAGCAGTGGCAACAGTTCCAGCTCTGACTCCAGTCCAGGGCTAGGGCCAGAGCTGGCACCGCTGTAGCCACTGCTGTGTTGCTTGGAGGGTGCTGGAGTGACAGTGTGCACCGTGTCTGGGGCCAGAAATGGAGGAGGAGGGGAGGGGAAAAGGTTCTGGGGGGCTGCACAGGCTTGGGAGGGGTCAAGTTGGGGGTGGGCAGACAGCATGGGGTGGGCAAATAGCAGGTGTCAGGCTACTAGACTCCCCCACCACTTGCCTTCTTGCCACTGCTCGCTCCATTGCACTGGTGGAGGGGACAAATTGAAGATGGCCGTTCGATAATTAGATTCCATACATGAAAAATTATAACAATTTTATATGTTTTTCATGTATAGAACCTAATTATTGGGGCGTTGTCTTATACTCAGAATCATCTTGGATTCAGGTAAATGTGGCATTTTATGTCCCCAATTCAGGACTTGTGAGGAGAGTTAGTAAATAATAAATCCCTGTTTACTTTCTCTGCACTATTTAATATTTTATAAACCTCTATAATGTTTTCCCTGAAGAGTTTCTTTTCTAATCTGAAAAGTCCTAGCCTATTTAATCTCTCCTTATACGGAAACTCCTCCAGTCCCTTAATCATCCTTGTTGTTCTTCTTTGTATCTTTTCTAGTTCTCCTGAAACCTTTTTGAGATATGGGACCAAAATTACACACAGTATTCAAGGTGTGGACGGACCATAGAGTTATAAAGGGGCATAATGATAATTTTTGCTTGTTTATGATTTCCTTCTTAATAATTCCTAACATATTATTTCCTTTTTTGACTTCTACTGAATACTGACATGATGTTTTTAGCAAACAGTCTACAGCGATAAAAGGAGAGTTGTTCAGCCACTAACCTAAAGATGGCGGTGGTTCCATTAGTAAAATAGTTACCCCTATTGAGAAACAATAGGTAATGTGGGAGGCAGAATGCTGACAAACTGTTAAAACACCAAAATATTAAATCTGTGATGTCAAAAAGCAAATAAAAAACTCAAGTGGAATATACCAGATTAAGTGAAAAACATTAAATCATTTCTCAAAGGTCCTTTATAAGAAAAGAAATGATCAGAAGTGACAATTATTTCATAATCTGCAAATGATTTTCTGTAAGAAGAGCGTATGCTTGGTTTTTTCTATACTTATGCTAAGAAGGTGCCTACCTGTCAAATAATATATGAGTACATCACAGAAAAGACTTGAGCATCACAGGTGCAGCATGTAACCCACCACTATCAAGTCAGGTAGCTTAGAAGCTCACCTTCTTGATTCTCCTTCAAGCCCTTGTTTTCAAATATAAAGCTTACTTTGTCCATATATGACCTACCACATAAGCCATTGTCTGAATATAAAGTTGTATTGTCAAGTTACTTAAAAAAAACTCTTAAAACATTATAACACTCTATTTAGTAATCAATCAAAAACAGCTATAAAAACTCTAAAATGGACAGGTATTCAGGTCCAAAAATCCCAAATATAAGCTTCTACATATACACTTTATCAGGAAAAGAGGATTACCCTTTCAGTGATTTTTCATTCACTGTGCAGAGTAATAAGCCATCCCTTATGAAGAAAAACTCTTTTGGTGCTGTGTTCTGAAAAATAACACATGATCATATAAGTAAAGACTGATTGACATCTCAGTTTCTTTTGAGATGCAAACCTTAAATTTTTTCCACCTCTAGCTTGTGGGATTGTTTAGTTTTTCTCCATTCTCTCCTTAATAATTGTTCTGATCTCTTGTTCAGTGGGTTCTCCTCCTCCTCTTAATCCACTTCGAGAAGAAATTCCAAAGGACTCTGACTGTCCATGCTCTTCCTTTCCACTGTTAGTCTATACAGTTTTCTTACCTGTTCAGCTCCATTTTTTTACTTATTTCTCTACTTCTCACTTGTCCTTCAAATTCTGCATCTTGATCTTCCTTTGACACAGTATTGCTTAATTTCACAGGTGTGCTGCTGTCAAAACCCATCGAAACTGAGTGAACTTTAGAAGTAAAAGACCTGCAAGCGGGATGCATATAAATTCCAGTGGCAGCCATTTTCCTTACTAATGTTTGGAAAGAGGAAGAGGGCTAAAAATGAAGCACACTTCTGTCCTTTCCTTGAGTTGAGCTGGAATGGAGAGTGAAGGACACATGGGAGGCTTATTTAAATATCCATGGGAGACTCGCTGCATTTTCGGATTACTCTTTAATTCTTTTCTGATTTAAATGTGTGTATTTCCCCTGATAAATCAGTTTAGAAAAATAGTAACCCTACAGGTTACCTGCAGGGTGAATGTTGTCACTCACTCTTCAGACAGTGTGGATTTGATGAACCAAGTCACATCATGATTACATTGCAGTGTTATAGTAAGCAGTACAGGCAACCCCTCTTAGTGCTCTTAATTGGTTCCTGAAAAACCGAGCGTTAAGCGAAACAAGCATTAAGCAAAACCAAAAGTATTTGATGACCCAAGATGGCGATTGCAATTGTTTTTAATGACCCAAGATGATGACCGCAAACGTTATAATGAAACTCGCTGAGCACTAAGTGAAAGTGGGTATCAATTTCAAATGAGCGTTATAGCAAAATAGCACCAAGTGAAACAGCGTTAATCGGGGTTTGCACATATTACTACTAAGAGCAAATGGAATCGGGGCATGAAGAGTAGGCAAACCTATAGTAATTGCACATGATGCAAAATTTTATATTACGTAGGTTTTTTTTCTCATTCTATTATAGTTCTGCAATGTTACTGTAGCTTCTTGCTATGTCATATTTGCTCAAAATTTGCTTTTTCATTTACAGCATCATGGGAAAATGAAGAAGACAACATTTCTGAAAAAACATGAAAAGGTATTTATTCAGCTTTCAATTCCTATGTCAGTTTCTTTTGTGATATTGTCTGTATACCACATTTTTCCACATACAGCATGCACTGTGAGGTATCATAGTGGTTTGACTTACTAAGAACTAACAATATGACCCTTTGGGTTTAGGAAGTCAGAAGTCCCTAGTTTCATCACCCTTAAAAAAAAATTCTACTTTTTTCTACATACAAAAGCAAGAAGCCAAAATCCTCAAATCTGGGGCCTAAATTTGTTACTCAAATCCATATTTGGTTATATAAACAAGCCAGCCCTTCGTATGTAAGCTAATTTTTCAGAAGGGCCAGCTATTATCCATAAAAACAGCAAGTGCTAACTAGTTCTGAGAACCAGGCCACTTTAATTTTGATACCTAATATGGATTTAGGACTCTAAGTTTAGACACCCAGGTTTTAAAATTTTGTCATCTTTTCTGTTGTGTGCATGGACAATTTACGTGTCTTAATAATATGTATAATAATTCCATAAGGGCAAAGAATTAGTCGAATCATGACTAAACCCTTTCTTTATATATAAAGTTGCAGTTCCAGTGATTTCAGTGGAGCTGAACCAGTTTAAAATAGCAGAAAATTTGATCCTCGGCTGAATAGTAAACACATGTATAAATCGATATAAAAGGTACATATATAGGATATATAATGCACATAATTTCACTTCAGTCTATCTAGAACAATGAAAATGTTAAGATGCGTGTACAAACATCAGTACAGTGTTATAAATGCTTAACTCTCAGAAGCAAGTTTCTTATAGTTGCAGACCACCTGTGTGTCTTGCCTCTGGCTTATAGACTCCAGGTGACTTTAGAAGAGTCTAATTTTCAGAACTGTTACCTACCCTGAGATGTACCCACATATCAATTTTGACCACAAGTCCTGTTAGAAAGAAAGAAGAACAGGAATGAATAAATACTGTATCATAGCCCAAAGCTTTCTTTGTTTCCTCCAGCTGTTAAAGGGAGCTTTTTCTTTCTTCTATAAGCAGTAAGGTCTCTGATTTGGCTAGTAAGATGGAAGGAGGCAGAAACACAGAAGTGGAAAACCAAAGAGATTTATCAGTGGGACACAGATCTCTTGGCCACTGTTTTGGACAAGATAGTGGCTAGGGGCTCTACTCACCACTGAACTGATGGTTTATTTGAAATGGGTTGAGGCATCACTCCAGTCCATAGTACTTGCATTTAAAAAAAACAGTGATTATCATTTTTCATTGCTGCCCACCTATGATGAATGGCTTTCATATAAATTGAGGACTCTCTTTTTGCTGTACGTACAGACATTCAAAAAGCCCAAGCCTGAGTCAGTTCAGTCTTTGCAGGTTAATCTAAACTGTATAGATTGAACCAAGAAGCAAGTGAATAGACATTCACTTTTGATTCCGGAAATGCAGCCACATGCCTGTGTGGCTCAGGCCAGAAGCTGGGGTACACTACAGCAAGCCCTCTCTTCCCTTCGGCAGTGGCAGGAAGGCTGGAGGAAAGCTGGGAGAGAACGCCTCCAGGTTTTTCCCTCCTCCCTGCTCAAGCTGAGGGGGAGAGGCTTGGCCAGGCTCCAGCACACCACTGAGTACGATTGTGGAGGAGTTTAAACCCCAACCCTGGCCTGCACAGTCCCCAGCTCTGGTGTGCCTGGAGGGGGAGGGAGGAAGCAGCTTCTATTAGGCTTTTCCCCACTTGCCCCTTGAGTGGCAGGGGCAGGGGTGTGGCCAGATGCTGGCCAGGGGCGGCACCCTGAGGCGAAGAGGGATGAGGGAGAGGGTTTTAAACCCTCTTCCCTCCCCTCTCCCACTGGCACAGACCCCGGGGGCGGTCTCCCTGGCAGGGGTGTGGCAGCCCCTGCCAGGCTTTTCCCTGCTCAAGTGTGGAAAGGACTGGGGTCCCATGCCGGTGGGAGAGGGTAGGGAAGGCAGATTAATTCTCCCTCCCCGCCTTCACCTCAGGGGGCCAGTCCAGGGTCTGGCCCCACCCCCTGCTCCCAAGGAGGGAAAAGCCTGGCAGGGGCTGTAGTCTGGAGCAGGGTTTCCCACCCCTATCCCTTCCTCAGCCAGCTGGAGCAATGATAGTACTCTGGATGGGGAGCGGAGGGGTGGGGCCAACCCTGCTCCACTGGAGCAGACAGCACAGCCCAGTCCAGCCCAGGGCTGCAAAGCATCCTTTGATGCTGGAGGACTGTGGGTTAACTTAAACTAGGAAGGGGTGTGGGACAGAAGTTCCTTAACTGGTTTGACCTAAATCAGTTAAGTTTGATATTGCATTCAATCAGGTTTATCTTAAAATAGTTTCGGCCATTTGGAAAATGGTTTACGTGCACTGAACTCCTGTTCTGTTACAAATTTAAACTGGTTTCTGATCACTTAAGCTGGTTTATGTGTAACTTCTGTCCCTAGCCTATGTAGTTAATTTGCACTTGTTATGATCATGAAATACGTATTGTTAAAAATGAGGGGGAATTTTATCTTTAGTTATAATGAACCCATTAAGTCAGCTTTTCCATTATTTTAGGTACCTGTTAAAATGTTAAGATTTTAAAAGTTTTGGATAGGATCTTGGTGTAGGCCAGTATTTAGCCCTGCATGAACCTTCACTTTGCTCGTTTAAGCAGTTGCTCCTAAGGTTTTGCATCATCTAATTTGGAGAATTCAAAATATTTCATTGAACTATTCAGCATCAATCTCATTTTGAAGCTAATTGGGAACTCTGGAGCTTCCAGAAGTATTTTATGTAATTCCATTTATTAGAAGAGAGAAAGTATGCTTGCTGTATGGCAGGGGCAGGCAATTATTTTGGGTGGAGGGCCACTTACCCAGTTTTGGCAAGCTGTCGAGGGCTGCATGGGTAGCCCTGCCCCTTGACAGGTGCCCCGCCCCCTGGTCACCATCTTGGGACCAATGTCTTGGGACCAGTGTCCCAGGGCCAGAACCAGCAGGACCCAAAGCAGGGCTTAGACTGGCAGGGATCTGTGGAGCTGGGCTGGGCTGCACCAGCAGGGAGAGTGGGGAGCTGGCCCGGCTCCCTAGAGCCCCTGTTAGCCGGGACCCTGTACCCCTGCCGCCCTGCTCTGGGCTCTGCTGGCGCTGGCCCTGGGTCACTGGTGCAGGCCCCGTGCTCCCGCTGGCTCCTGTGCCCGCTTACTCCCAGTGTCTCCCAGCCCCGTGGTACAGGCAGGGGGCAGCGTACAGCCCTGACTCCCTGCTCACCAGCAGGGAAGGAGCTGGTGTGGAGCATGGGGAAAAGCAGCCCCTCGCCCACCCAGTGCTCCCTGCTGCAGCTGGTCACAGCCCGCATGGGGCTGTCCTGAGCAGGCACAGGCAGTCCTGTGCGAGCTGTGAGCGGCTGCAGTGTAGGGCCTCAGCCAGAGGGCGGGGGAAGGGCCATTCCCTCCTCCCCCCCCGTGCTCAGCACCAGCTTGTAATCTGCCCCCACTGCCAGCCTGGGCCCCACGTGGCTCTGAGCTTGCCTGTCAGGGCTGCTCCATGGTGGCGGCGGCAGCTGCGGCCCTCCCCACTTGCATGCTGGGCAGTGTTTGCTGCTGCTGCCCACCCAGAGCTCGCGCGCTAGGTAGCCCAGAGGTGGCAGTGGCAGACACGTGCCGGGCAGGGCG
>NW_005842597.1:767716-772066 GCF_000455745.1 Alligator sinensis | reverse complement strand
GGTGGTGGGGCCACAGTTGCTGCTGCCTCATGCAGCTTTGATGGGCAAGTCCGTAGCCGGCGCGGGGCCCAGGCTGACAGTGGAGGCAGATTACAAGTTGGTGCTGAGCACGGGGGTGAAAAGTGGCCCCTCCTGTGCCCGGCTCCCCATGCTGCAGCAGCTTGCAGCCCGCGTAGGACTGCCTGTGGCTGCTCAGGACAGCCCTACTTGGGCTGCGAGCAGCTGCATCAAGGAGCACTGGCCATGGGGCGGGGGAAGGGCTGCTTTTCCCTGCGCTCCTTCCCTGCCCTTCCCCCGCCCCACTCCCCCTTACTTGAGGTTCCCGTGCCGGTGCAGCCACATGGTCCCATTCCAGAAGCCCCTGCTGGAGCTTGACAGGCAAGCCCAGAGCCAGACGGGGAGGTGTGCCATAAGCTTGGGTACCTGAGGCAGAGAAGCAGTGCAGTCCCGAACTTTCTGTGGAAGAGAGCTCTTGCCAGCGCAGGCAGGCAATGGGATGGAAGCTGTGAGCCAGAGCAGATACCCTAGGAGTTCAGACAGGGCTGGGAAGTGGGGAAGAGTCTTCTGTAGCAGCCTGTTGACCCAGAGGCTTCTCCCCACTTGCCCACTTGACCCAGAGGGAGCTTTGACTGTTTTACTTAAAGCAGCTGCCTTGAATTGTTTTGTGTTACTGGAGGATCGGGTAGTAGCTGGAGGGGAGGCAGGAGGCCACACATGAGTGCCTAGGAGGTACTCCAGATTCTGACCCCCAGCAGTGAGGCAGGAGCAGGCCCAAGCTGAGGGCTGGGGCCCCAAACAGAGGGAAATGGGCCAAGGGCTAAACCAAGTTGAGACTCAGAAGCCAGACCTTAGAAAGTGAATGGTTTGGATATAGTGTATATGGAATACAGCAAAGTTTTTGACACAGTCCCTCACGACCTTTTCATAAACAAATTGGAGAAATGTGGGCTGGGTAATGCATGGTGTGGATAGATAACTGGCTCATCAGCTGCAAGCAAAGGGTCCATGTCAGAATGGCAAGAGGTTTCATTGGAGTCCTACAGGGATCTGTTCTGGGCTTGGAGTTGTTCTATGTGTTTATTAATGATTTGGATGAAAGCTTCTTGAGCAAGTTAGCAGATGACATGAAATAGGGAAGGATTGTGAATACAATGGAGGATGTGAGTGCAATTCAGAAGGATATAAAAAGATTGGAAAGTTGGACTAGAGCTAACAGGATGAAGTTCAATGTAGAGAAATGCAAGGTTCTGCACATTGGGAGGAATAATCAAAAACTCAAATACAAAATGAGGAACATCTGGCTGGATGGTAGCGTTACGGGAAAGGACCCTGGGAGTCTTGGTAGACCACAGACTCAACATGAGTCTGCAGTGTAATGCACCTTCATAGAAGATGAAGGCAGTTTTGGGCTGCATCAATAGAAGCAATAGGTGCAGGACATGGGAGGTAATAGTGCCTCTCCTTGGCACTGATTAGGCCTTGTCTGGAGTAGTGTGTGTAGTTTTGGGCTCCACATTTTTAAAAGGATGTGGGGAAGGTAGAGAGGATTCAGAGACAGGCAACAAAGATTATGAAAGACTTGGAAGGTGAGTCGTATGAGCAGAGGCTGAAAGAGTTAGGCTTCTTCAGCTTGCAGAAAAGGCTTAAGAGGGGACGTGATATCAGTCTTCAAATATCTGAAGGGTTGCCATAAAAAAGAGGGAAAGCACCTTTACTTTCTTGCTGCATAAAGAAGGACGTGGACCAGTGACTTGAAGTTACAGCAGAGTAAGTTCTGGATAGCCAATCTAAAAAGCTTTTTCACTGTGAGTGTTTTACTGTGGGTATTTTCCAAGCCTCTGGTCTTTGCTGGTTGCTCCCCCTTCCTTCTGTATGTGTCAGGGTGTTTTTAAGCCTTTCCTGAAGCATTGGGTGTTGTCTCAAGGTAAGGCTGGGGACTTCTACTGGGGTGTGCCAATTATCCTGATAGGAATGTAGCCAGAGGTTCCTGGCTGCTCCCCTCAGGGTCAGACTGATTACCATATTTGGGGTCAGTTAGGAGTTTTACCCCATCGTCAGATTGGTATATACTGTGGTAGTTTTTGCCTTCCTTGGTAGTGGGGGGTATGACCCTCTGCCTAGGACCTCTTGAGCATATAATGACAACATCATTGGGCTCAAAAGATAGTAATCAGTGGCTTCATGTCTAGTTGGCAGTTGGTAACAAATGGAGTGCCCCAGGTGTCGGTCCTGCGGCCAGTTTTGTTCAATACCTTCATCAGTGACCTGGCAGAAGGGATGAAGTGCGCGCTTAGCAAGTTTGCAAGTGACACCAAGCTGGATGGAGCAGTAAACACGCTGGAGTGTAGGACTAGGATTCAGAGAGACCATGACAAATTGGAGGATTGAACTAAAAGAAAACTTATGAGGTTCAATAAGGAGAACTGCAAAGTCCTGCACTTAGGATGGAACAATCCCATGCACTAGTACAGGCTGAGGAATGACTGGCTAAACAGTAGCTCTGCAGAAAAAGACCAGGGGTTTACAGTGGACAATAAGTTGAATTTGAGCCAGCAGTGTGCTCTTGTTGCAAAGAAGGCTAACAGCATACTGGGCTGCATTAGTAGGAGTGTTGCCAGCAGATCGAGGGAGGTGATTCTTCCCCTCTATTCAGCACTGGTGAGGCCACATTGGGAGTGCTGTGTCTAGTTTTGTGCCCTGTAATTCAGGAAGGTTGTAGACAAATTGGAGAGAGTCCAGATGAAGGTAACAAAAATGGTAAGGGGGCTGGCAGACATAATTTATGAGGAGAGGCTGAGGCAACTGGTCTTATTTAATCTAGAGAAGAGAAGACTGAGGTGGGATTTAATAGCAGCTTTCAACTACCTTAAAGTTGGTTCCGAAGAGGATGGAGCTGGACTGTCTGCAGTGGTGGCAGATGACAGAGCAAGGAGCAACGGTCTCAAGTTGCAGCAAAGGAAGTTTAGTTTAGATATCAGGAAAAACTTTTTTTACCAGGAGGGTAATAAAGCACTGGAAAAGGTTACCCAGAGCAATGGGGTGGGTGGATGAGACATGCTGGTGGTGTGCCCTCTGTCCAGGCTGGCCTCAGGTCCATCCTGCCCCCCGGGACTTTTTGCTGCTCTGAAATCCCTCCTGTAGTTATTTCTCCTCTGACTCTTCATTTCCAGGCATCATTGATTGGTTTCCCTGTGGTTGTCATATTGTCCACATTCTGTTCTATCAGCATATTCCTTTGTTCTAACAAACCCATCACATGTATACATCTTAATTTGGGCATTTACCAGTGTCTTAATTTGGGCATGTCTGGCTCCTAATCTGGTCTCTTCACTAGAATCAGAAATCTCAGGGTTTTGGAGCTGGGCACTGTGACCTGGTGCCAACATGGCAAGCCTATCTTTTGTTATGGATTTTCAAAGAATTTCCTAGCCTGTTTGTTGGCCTCAGACATGGTGTCTGTCTTGCAGGCTGAAACTGTGAAATTTTGTCACAAACAGGCTTTTAGAAACCAGTTAACCCTTGCCATTCCCCTGGACCATTGTTCTAATGCAATATTTACCTACAAGACAATTCATAGATTCATAGATTTCATAGACATTAGGGCTGGAAGGGACCTCAGAAGATCATCGAGTCCAGCCCCCTGCCCCAGGGGCAGGAAGTCAGCTAGGGTCATAGGATCCCAGCAAGATAAGCATCCAATTTACTCTTGAAGGTGTTCAATGTAGGTGCTTGAACCACCTCTGACAGCAGGCTATTCCAGACCTCGGGGGCTCGGACAGTAAAGAAATTCTTCCTTATATCCAGCCTGAAATGGTCTTGCAGTAGTTTATAACCGTTCGATCTCGTCATCCCTTGGGGCGCTCTGGGGAGCAAACATTCCCCCAGATACTGGTGGTCACCACTGATAAACTTATAGGTGACCATCAGATCACCCCTGGGCCTGCACTTTTCCAGGCTAAAGAGCCCCATAGCTCTCAGCCTGTTGTTGTAAGGTCTGTTTTCCTGACCTCTGATCATGTGTGTGGCTCTTCTCTGGACTCTCTCAAGCTTCTCCACATCCTTTTTGAATTGTGGACCCCAAAACTGGATGCAGTACTCCAGCTGTGGCCTCACCAAGGCCAAGTATAAGGGTAGAATGACGTCCCGGGATTTGCTTGAGAAGCGTCTATGGATGCAAGGCAGCGTTTTGGTCGCTTTACTAGCTGCAGCATCGCACTGAAGACTCATGTTCATCTTGTGGCCAATCATGACCCCCAAGTCTCTTTCTTCCATACTGCTAGCCAGTGTAGCACTGCCGAGCCTATAGGGATACTGCAGGTTTTTCCTCCCAAGGTGGAGAACCTTGCATTT
>NW_005842597.1:759450-765712 GCF_000455745.1 Alligator sinensis | reverse complement strand
AACCCCGGCATTCATCCCTGCCTGTGGCAGGGGGTCAGGCTAGATGATCTGTTAAGGTCCCTCCTGACCCTAGCTATTATGAAACTGTGAAACAAGGACAGAGCCTTGGGGGACCCCACTGGTCACAGAGCACCATGATGATTGACTTGCGTCAATTACCACCATCTGCGTCTGACTCCCCAGCCAGTTTCCCAGCCAGGGGATCGTGGTGGACCCAAGGCCACAATTGTCCAGTTTTGCCAAGAGGTGATCATGGGATACCAGATTGAAGGCTTTCTTGAAGTCAAGATATATGACATCAATCTCTTCTCCCTTTTCCAGGTGATAGGTCACCTGGTCGTAGAAGGAAATGAGATTGGTCAAGCAAGACCTACCTGCAGCAAACCCGTGCTGGCTATCCCTCAGGAAGTTGGCGTCGGCCAGTCCATTAAGGATGGCCTCTTTAATAAACTTTTCTAAGACCTTCCCCGAGATAGAGGTCAGGCTGATGGGCCTGTAGTTTGCCGGATCCACTTTCCTCTCTTTCTTGAAGATAGACACCACACTGGCCTTCTTCCAGTCTTCGGGCACTACACCAGAGCGCCAAGAGTTTTCAAAGATCCGTGCTAGAGGCTGGGCTATGATGCTCGCCAGCTCCTTGAGTACCCTGGGGTGTAGGTCATCGGGAACGGCTGACTTGAAGGTATCCAGCCTCTCAAGGTGTTCCTTCACAAGGTCAGCATTGATGGAGCACAGGGGATCTCCCTCACCTGGACCTCCCTGTCCCGTAGTGGGCATGGGCGTCCCATGGGATTGATGAAAGACGGATGCAAAGTACCCATTTAATAGGTTGGCTTTTTCCTGGGTGTCAGTTGTCCCATCTGGTTTAGCAGGGGTCCAGTGTTGCCTTTGCTTTTTCTCTGGCTCCCCACATATCTGAAAAAGGACTTTTTATTGTCCTTGATACTTGAAGCTAGTTGCAAAAAACAAATCTCTAAATTTAATTTTCTAGTCATCAGTTATTATGCTTTCAGGTACTAATAGGGATATTAGGATACTCAGTCAACCTTCCTTTCGCACTGAGAATAAGTACCTCAAAGTGTGGCAGGTGTGAAGGAAGGGTGGGTACCCCAACGACCCGGCCTGTGGGCAGGAGTTGAGGGGCCACTGTGGGGTGTCACAGCCGCCGTCAGAGGCCAGGATCTGCTAATATCCTATCCTCCAGGGTGCCTGCAGTCACTTCCATCTTGGTGTCATATTCAGATTTGATGCATGTTCTGTCTATTCTATTATCCAAATCAATGAAAATAGTCATTAGAATTGGACCAGTTCTAGTTAGGGCAGACTTCTGTGGTAGATGCTCTCCTGGTTTGACAGCAGACCACTGGCAGACTTTGAGGGTGATTTTTCTAGACCACTGATGTTCAACCTCCAACCTGTGTAGTCGCATCATCTGGCTCACGGGGCTCCTCACAGGCCCAGAAATTTGGTGGCAGGGAACAGTGGCAATTAATACTGCCACCATTTTCCTGACATCAAATTTCTAAGACCTGACGGCCAGGTGATGTGGTCTGTTTGCGGGGCTGGAGCTAAGGCTTAGTCTGACACATGGGACTGGGACCATGCGCTGGCCCTGCCCCCAGCCCCACATGCTGGATCAGGCCCTGGTTCCAGCTCTGGCAGCAGCCCATTTTGAGCTCTGGCCAAGCCAGCTCCACACCACTCGTCTGGTCCACGGGCCAAAGAGTTGGGCACCACTGTTCCTGTAAGAAAGGTAATGAAATATGATCTAGAATGTCATGTGAGACTGTCAAAAGCCTTGCTAACGCCGAGGTATACCACATCAACTTCTCCCCCTTTATCTGCAAAGCTGGTTTCTTTGTCAGAAGAAAATTAGATTGGTTTGATGCAATCTGTTCTTGACAAACCCATTCTTTTTTTTATCCCCTTATCTTCTAGGTGCTTACAAATAGATTGCTTAATAATTTGTTCCAGAATCTTTCTGGGGATTAAAGTGAGGCTGACTGGTTTATGATTCTCCCTCCTAATATATTTACAGAATAAATTCTTGTTGCCTTGTACATCGCCTGCTAATTGAGACTCCATTTGTACCGTAGCCTTTCTAATTTTTGTCCCCACATCCTTGTGATGTTCTTTTACTATGATACTATACTTATCCATTGTTGTGGATGTTTTTTTCCATGTTTTGTAAATTCCTTTTTTGATTTTTCAGGTTATTAGATTTCCAGTGCAATCAAAATGGTCTCTGTTATGCTTCCTCTTTTTCTTCTGCATAGGAATAGTTTGCTGTTGTTCCGTTAGTGTAGTCTCTTTCAATAGCTGCCAGCTCTCCTGCGCTTCTTTATCCCATATCTCATCTTCCCAAGGTACCCTTCCTATTAGTTTGTTGAGTTTGGTGAAGTCTGCTTTACTTAAAGTCCATTATCCTCCTATGTTGTTTAAAACAGTATGTAATAGATCATACTGATTCTGAAATTCTGTAGAAAAGATCACATTCTTATTTATTTCTGTCCATATTGGATTCAATAGACTTATCCACAAGAAACTGTTGGTAGCAAATACGTCTGGAAATTCAAATATCAGGGTTCCATCAAAATAGAAGGTGTATAATAGATAAATCTGTGAAATTACTGTAATGTAGCTGTGCAATTCTCTGCACTGTTCTGGGCTGAACATGAATGTTAGCTAAATGGGGGACATGTTTATATACCATAGGTTTATTGACAAAACCTACACTGGTTATACAAATGAGATGTTAGGGAATCAGAAAAATATACAAGTAATTTTAGAACTAGAGGGTTAGGAAGGGACTCTGCAATCACTGTTAGTACCTATATAGCCTCCATGGACTCTGGCTGAGGGAATTATACTGAAATGATCTGTCAGTAAATGTGGTTTTAATAACATTTTGTTACTCTGTTTCCATGTATTTTTCACACCAGTTTTTTTTAGCTACAAGATAACATTGGTGACACCGCCTGGATTCTAGAAACTTATAACGTCTTTTGGCAATGCCTTTACTTCACAGAGGAAGTGAATGTTGCATTTACTGATAACTAGCACTACTAAAGTGCTGATGTTGTGATTGAGATATGTCCTTCCCCAGAATGATTTAGAAACCAGCTTTCTTTCTGAAATCCTCCTTTAATCCTATCCATACTGTCAGTAAAAATAAATCGAGGTACGCTGCTAAAAGTGAAGTTGAATGTCAAATCATAGAAAGTGTGATGCCAACTTAAACAGAAACAATGCTTCTCACATCAGAACTTTGTTAGTTAATACGATAAATGGATCTGAATACTGTGGAGAACACTGACTGCAGAGAACAAAAGTTGACAGTTGCTGAATTTCTTGTGAACAACTTTTATTTTACTGTTTTTATTTGTCTAGATAGCAATTTATCTTTGTTTCTTCTGTTGAATTGAATTTTATATATACTAATAGTCTGTAATGCTTAAGATATCCACATGGAAGCTATTTAAAATGTAAAGACTCATCTGGTGTGACTTTGGTTTTTGTTTCTTAGTAGTTTTAACTGTAAAATGAAATCATATCATGTTAGCAACAAAAATGATTTCTAAATGGAAGCTTATGTAAGTTTACAATGCTCTGATGATCATTAAAAAATCATAATCTGAGTTATAGGTACCTTTTTCATTAAGGGCTCTTGGAAGCCACTGTGCTATGTGAAATGGATGTAGTCACAGAGGATGTTGATAGACGTAAGAAAACTCCCCAAAAACGGCACTTTACCTTAAACTTGGTGCACTTCCACACCGAACCCAGCACGTGCCTGGAAGAAGCATTGCATTAGTTCATCCCAGCTTGCCCAACGTCTGTGTAAATTGGGCGCTTCATTGGGGGGTTTTTGGTGCTTTTATTTAATAGCTAATTGAATCAGCTTCAGATGAAAGCACCAAAAAACCCATCTGAAGCTCACGGTCTATGCAGACACAATGGAGCCAGGTCAAACTAGCGTGCTGCCTCTTCCAGTAAAGCGCGGTTTGTTTGTTTTTCTTTCACGTCTGTCAGCAGCCATAGACCTTTGCAGTGTATAGAACAGTAAGTTACCTGTTCCCATTTCTATCTTTTTTAATGAAACGCTCTGGTTCCTTGGTGGTTTGAGAGCAAGTTTGGTAACATTTCAGATTGTGATGATTTATCTAACGCCAATAAAGTGACAGAGGTGAATTAAGGCTAGATAAATTAAAAACTAGTCCAAAGCCCACTGTGTTTTTACAAGAGATGAGTTACTTCATATATTCTTTTGTTTGTAGGCTTTCTTAACAAGTTTGTGAAAAATGTCAAGGTAGTTCCTTTTTTTTATTAGGAAAGAAGAAAATAAAGAGCCTAAAAAGCCTAAAAGCCTAAAAAAGAAGGGGAAGAGGTAGAACAACTTGATCAGAGAGAGAGTAGCTACTGAATGGAATTAGCTGTCACTGTAAGCTGACAAGGAGCGCGGCAGAGTAGTGAACTGTTCGGGGTTTGGCATGTTAGGATCTAGAAGTTCTAAGCATTAAGCGAAGGGAATTTACAAAATGTCTTTCACAGATGAGCCTATGAACTTCATTTCATCAACCTACTGGATACAAAAAATCATGGACTAAATATAGACATTGGATTTAGAACACATTATAACCTGCCTAACATCTGACTCCCCAGGTTAACCTCTACTTTTTACCAGCTATTCTCATTCCCTTCTCCCTCCCACCCTCCCATCTTTTGACTACAGATACATTCATTCCCCCTCCTCCCAACCCCACTTGTCTCTCACATACTGACCTCCTCAATTTACCTTTTTACTGAGTGACTTGCTTGCATATGTACTGACCTCTACCAGCTTTACCACTCCATCCAGGAAGAGCACAGACCATCTGCAGACCCTTCCTCAGCCTGATGGAAGGGTGTTTGTGCCTGAAAGCTTGCTAAGAAGAATTTTTCCAACTATTTGAGTTGGTCTAATAAGAGATATCGAATTTACCCAAAGATCCTTGTCTGCCTATGTTCTTAGATCAACATGACTACAACCTAAACCCCTGAAGCATTAAGCAAAGCACATGCTTTATGTTGTTCTCTAGAAAGACAACTCTTTTTTCATGAAATCGTTTGCATACGTCTTCAACATTTTACTCTGAGAATGTGAAAACTGATTGTATACTGCAAGTGGTTAGATTATATCTTGTTATGCATCTCCATTTGTGCCCGTATCCTGTGTATGAACAAGTTGTTAGAGTTTAGGTCTGCAAAAAACTAGTAATCTAAATTGCTTTTTGTATACAGTTGTGGTAATTCTGTGCTTGGTGTAGGTATAAGAATGCTTGCGCCCTTTTTTCTACATATGCATAGATTTCCATTATTTTTGTGAAAACTTGGTGTTATGTCTGCTGCATCAGTGGCTTCAAAAGGTTAAGTTTGCCTCTCAATGTCCAATCACACAAAAGGTTATCTCTGCATCTTTATTAAATCAAGTGAGTCTTCTGTGGTCTGGTAGGAAAAGTGGAATTGAAAACTGAAAAATTGCTGCTTTGTGCTGCCTCCTGGACAGCACCCCTCAAATAGGTACTTTGGGCTGGAATAGTAGCATAGGTAATATTCTCCCCAGTAGGGCTAGTGAGATAATAGTTTAGTTTTAAAAAATTATTCTTCATGCTCCTTTTAATGAGGCACAATTACAGCTCCCAGATACTTAGAATAAGTTTTTTTTAGAATGTAGTAAGAAGGTTTATAATTCAGGGCATTTTAAATATCTCTGCAGTTGCTGCCATATGAATTTACTCAATCCCTAATTGTTTTATAGCAGACTTAACAAAATAAAATAAAAGTTAATTGTTGAGATGGACTCTGTCCTGGAACACTGATAAATTTTCATTAGTCTTTATTTTTAATTAAGACCACCCAAACAAATATCAGAGCACCTTTAACTAACTGCTTCTTTTGTCTGGCACGTATCCCATTTTTCCTATCTAAAATATTGTAGCGATTTCATAGGAACAAGGTTTTTCTTCTTTTCCCCACCACCGTTGTATACTTGCTGCCAACTTCACCATTGGACTAGGTAATTCATACTCTTTTTCATTCAGAAATCTAGAGAGTGTTGCACATTCTTGAGTACATTCGTAATTTTAGAAAATCCTAAATAGTTATGGTCATTTGGAGTTAGTTTTGGAGCAGAACTTTATAGCTGATTTCAGCATTGTTCTCAGTTTATTTCCAGATTCTGCAGGTAATTCTACCCCCCAGGAGAATTCAAAGACTTTGATGC
>NW_005842597.1:730346-759419 GCF_000455745.1 Alligator sinensis | reverse complement strand
TAGGGAAAGCAATTACAAAGCTCCTGTGACTACACATGACTTTTCTTTATTGGAAGAAGTTAAAGTAGAAGCAGTTTTACTGACTTTATGCAAGTCCATTAAGTGAGCTGGACTATGTTGAAAGAAAACAATTCTAACAATTCTGACTTTAGTAGCATCCAAAACCAAAAGGATGTTTTTATAGTAGTTTGAGAAAATACACATAGCAGGAAGGTCTTATTCTCATTCTCATAGTATAGATCAGGGGTGTCAAATTTGCTTTGCGCCCTGAGCCAGATCCAGAGTGCCGGGCTTCTTGTGGACTGGATCCAGTCCAGGGCACATGGTGGCTCTGGCCCAGGGCACACAGTCACAGTGGTAGATCTAGGTCTGACCTTGGCCTTGCAGCAGCTCTGGTATGGGGTCAGTGGTGAAGGAGGTAAGGCAAGTGCATGGGCCAAATAACTGTTTGCTGCAATGGTGGCAACAGTGATAGATCAAATGGCTGCAGGGCAATAAGGACTGCATCGGTGGCCTGCAACAGGTTGCTTACCTTTGGAAATGCCCCCAGCTTTTAGTTGCCTGGGAGGCCAGATAAAGCAGCTTTGCAGGGTGTATTTTTGAAACCCGTGGAATAGATTATATCCTGATTGTAGGCAATAAATCAAAAACAGAACCTGTCCTCTGAGGAATTTGTTAACCTGTGTGTTTTGTTTTAAGGCAAGCTAGCCATAGACACCTTTTTGGATTTGAGGAGAGGAAGGATAATCCTGTGTCTGAGGCATCGAATTGGGAACCTATATGCTTTCAGATTTAGGCTTTGTCACTGGCCATGTGCATAGATGTGGTTAAGTCACTTTGTCTGTGCTCTGTTTACCATTGCAATCCTCTTACCTGCTGCAAAGGGGCTGATAACATGTCTTGGAGATGCTCTGATACATATTCTATTACCTTAGAATCTATTGCCTTACCCAAGACCATTAAACAAAACAGTCTAGAGTACTTCAATAATGAAGCAAACTGATGGGTACTTCCTGAAAAACTCACTAACAGCTAATGGAAAATTTAAGGAACCTATTTTTTTCCCTGGAGGAAAATGTTATTTTCTGGGTCTCCCCCTTCTGCTTCTT
Organism: Alligator sinensis; assembly: GCF_000455745.1. NCBI lineage: Eukaryota > Metazoa > Chordata > Crocodylia > Alligatoridae > Alligator > Alligator sinensis. The sequence continues at coordinate 758,310 of NW_005842597.1, read as the reverse complement.
TTCTAAAGTAACCATCCTTGCCAGAATCCAGGAGGTTTTTTTAGGAGTGCATATGGGTACCTATACATGCGCTTCAACACATTCTAATTAGAATGCATTGGAGCAGACTTGATTAATCAATTGACTTAGACAAGCTTTTGAATGCAATAGTCATTATGTATCTGCTGGTTATTCTTCTTTTCAAGCCCAGCTGTTGTTTGTGGCAGGAGTTCTTACTCAGCTTAAGTAAAGAGTCAGGGGCAAGTACAGAAGTTATTGTTGAACATATTCCTTAATTCAGATACATTTTATTTACCTTTGTCAGTTGTTTTAATTTTATTCAGACCTAGAACTGCTTATGGGACAAGATACTACTTAAGTTGAGCAGTAATGATAGGCTATACCATTTATGAGTAAAAGAACATCTTGGCAGGAGGAATGTCGGGAAAGGGAAGCACAAGTGCTTCAGCTAAAGAAATGTGACAAAATGGCAATGCAAGATGTGTTAAAGAGCTTAGCCCACATTACTAACAAATAATAAAATAATTTGAGAATGCTGCTTACATCTGAAGAATACCAGGAAATATAATCCACCAACTTCTGTCCTGAGGTTGGACTGAATCATTTAAAAGATATATTTCTTCTTTCAATTCCATGATACAGAGCGGAGGTTTGGCGCAAAGCATTCTGTTATGCCCAAGTGTTCTTATTTATTATGCATAGAGCATTTTGGACACTTGCCAGGTTAAATGGGGCTCTGTGGGGTGTAACTTTATAAGGAGTTGATTCTCTCTCTCCAGTATTTTTAAGGTATAAATTGGCATTTGGAAAGGACACGGTAAATACATTACCATCTGGAGACTAAACGGTATAATGTATAATATCCAATGATGCTGTGCTTCAGAAAAATCTACTTAATTGAACTCTTTCTTTCTTTGCCTCTGTTGCAGACCAGCAATCACCTACTTGGGCCAAAGCCATTCCCTCTGGACAGACTGTTAGCAATATTATATAGTATTGTGGACAAGAGAGTTGCGCCGACTGGAAATATATTTTCCCAGGTGAGTGCAGTTTTACTAGTATTTTTTTTCCCTTAAAATTTCTGAAAGGGCTTTACTACATTCTTTTAAAGTAATTATAGGTGTAGGGTTTTTTGACTTTGTAGTATAAGTAATGGTCTGGTAAAAAGTGCATTGTGGCTTATGTTGAGAAATAACCTATATCAGCAATTTAAACCTAAGATTCAGTGTAATTTTTTTCTTTGTTTCTTAAGAAATTTTGTTGGATATGTGTAATGCCCTGAAACATTTTAATTCTTCACTTTGGCCCTGATTGTGGAATATTATCTGTGTTGGTGGCTCCCTCTTCTCATAGAAACCCTGCTGGAGTCAGTCAGACTAGTAACTTGCCGAAGGACAAGCACATGCAAAAGCATGAGACTAGCACAAATTAAGGCATTCGGTACTGAATTATAGCAGTTGGTCATAGTTAACAAAAGGTACTGGGAAGTTTATTATGCGAGGTCATGAAAGCTGTTTCGGTTTTTTTGGTAGGGTCCTTTTTGATTGGGATCTTGTTGATTATCTTTTTCATATGCTGTCTTAGCTGTTTGTTTCTACTAATCTTGTACCAAATCATAAATGCTGCACAAAATAATGTTTCACTAGATGGCAGCACAGCTACAGTGTTTGTGAGAAAAAGTAAATCCAGGGTTCTTGCTAGCACTTTAGATGTGTTAAGTGTCAACAGAACTCCACTGCTGAGTTAAGCCTAGCTTCCTGTTATCAATCTGATTTTTGTCTCCTAAACTTTGAGAATCCTTATAAACTTCCAATACTTTTCTGCTGTCCCCTTTTGCTTTGAAGTTCTCTTTTAACATTTGCTTTCAAAACCCGGTTCTTCCTATGCTTTTTAGGTCTTGGATTCATAGAATCATAGAAAATGAGGGTTGGAAGGGACCTCGGGAGGTCATCTAGTCCAACCTCCTGCTCAAAGCAGGACCATCCCCAACTAGATCATCCCAGCCAGAGCTTTGTCTAGCCGGGTTTTGAAAACCTCCAAGGATACAGCTTCCATCACCTTTCTGGGTAACCTGTTCCAGTGTTTTACTACCCTCCTAGTGAGAAAATTCTTCCTAATACCCAACCTAAACTTCCCTTGCTGCAACATGAGATGGTTGCTCCTTGCTCTGTCATCTGTCACCGCTGAGAACAGCCTAGTTCCATCCTCTTTTGAATCCCTCTTCAGGTAGTTGAAGGCTGCTATTAAATCCCCTCTGTTCCTTCAGTCTTTCTTCATAAGTCATGCCCTCACCATTTTTGTTGCCCTCTGCTGGACCCTCTCCAAATTGTCCACATCCTTTCTGTACTTGGGGGTGAAAGGGGGACAAAACTGAACACAGCGTTCCACATGTGGCCTCACCAGTGCTGAATAGAGGGGAATAATCACTTCTCTTGACATACTGGCAACACACCTACCAATGCAGCCCAGGATGCTGTTAGGCTTCTGGGCAACAAGGGCACACTGCTAGCTCATATTCAGCTCATTGTCCTCTATAACCTGGATTCAACCAGGGTTTATCTCTGAAGAGATACATTCTGATATATTTAGATTCAACCTCCTTGCAAAGTGGCAGAAACTTTGTTGGTATGGAAACATACAATTAAGAAATCCAAGGACTTCCCCACTGCTGATTAAATCCTTCATCAGGATCCTCTTATCTGATTTTCAGCTTTCACACAAACTTACAAAATTTTCAGCAAATATAATTGGGCATGGTAAAAAAAACAAACCTCCCAAATCCTAGGACAATGAAGGATTCCTGCTCTGGATGGGCTCAGAAGTCTGTCTAGTCCAGTGTAGATTTGTCAGCATTGCCCAGTACCAGCTGCTTTAGAAGTGTAAAAAATCGTGCAGCTGGCAGTTACAGGACAGACTGCCCTCAGGGGAAGTTTCCTCTTAGCCTCCCTTAAATTGGAATTTAAGACCTGAAGGATTAAGTTATTGGAAAGACTTTATATCAATAGATTAGATTTCTAATGCTCTGATTCTTACTATTTAGAAGCAGCCATTCTTGAAGTAAGGGAACTTATGAGGGGGATCAAAGGCCCTACAGCAATTCAGTTATCACATGTAGGCTCAGACCAGAAGCAGTCTTGTCTGCATGACCACAAGCTACCTGGCAGCTGGGTCAAGAGCCTGCAAGGAGCATCATGGCCCATGAAGAGATTGGAAGCCACTGGTTTAGAACATTGTAGTTTTGCTTGTTCCAGGTGGCAAACTATATTTGGGTGACTGACATAATTCAGGCAATTTTAAATTGAGGAGACATCACGTTGCAGTTTAAGTGATGAGGTATAGCTATGATTCACCTTAATTTTTGTCACAGGGTGTTAGTTTTTTAAATAGAAAACATTGCATTATAGAAAATGTGATTTTTTGAGATTCAAATGATTATGTATCAAAACACTGTAATTAGCAATATCAGATTATAAAATGCTTCATGCACAATTTATGTAACTAGCACACAAACCTTTCCTACCTTCTCTGTAGCAAATTTTGTTACAGGATACAGGTTTCTACAACACACTTCATGCTGGTTCAGAATGTACAGTAGGTGGCAATGTTGTCAAACAATACCTTTAACAGTTAGGATTTTTCTCCCAATGTAGATTAGTTTTTAAAAGCTACAGTGAACAGCAAGGTTTGTAGAAGCCCAAGTGTCCCATTATCACAAAAGATTATATCTGGATGATCTTTATACCAAAAGAAGATAGACCATTGCAAGTAAAGATTGTTGATCAACCATGACTTTGAATTTTATGGATTTTCTCCATTAGTGATATTTTTGTTTCAGTTAAAAAGAAACAGAAATTAACTTGAAATTATAAAAAATCATGTTAACTAGTTTAATTATGGGGTTTAAAAGTAGAGTTTTGATATTTTACCTGGTATATTGTTAGTCTCTTAGTAACTGTTTTCTCAAATTTAAATTAAGCCTTATGGATTTTTATAAATCTATATTTTATGGGTATTTTGCAAGTCCTTAAACTGGTAGATAGAACTTTGTCCAATCTACATGTTAGAAGCTAACTTTGAATAAACTATGCTGTACAACTTTTTAAAAAGCTTTCATCAAAGTAATTTTTGGCTTTTTTTATTGTTTCAGCAGTAAGTTTATATTATGTGCTATGCGGTCTACAGATCAAAAAGCTACATAAAAGAATAAAGTGTTATATTTAAGTAATGTCTCACCATCAGTTCTCATAGTGAACCATATTAGCTTTACAGTTGATTAAATTTCATGTGAGAGAGTTAATAACCACTAAAAGCTGCTCTAAGATCAAGTGTGTCATTGACAATGTCTTGATTTCTCATTTTTGTGTGCAGTTTCTATCCACACAGAAATTCCTGTCATTAACTTTTCAAAATGAGTCTTATCCCTCCATAAATGATGAGTAGATCCACAGATTTTTAATTTTCTGTTAATGCCAAGATTTATTAAACCATTTTAGTTTTTTTATCATGTAGATCTCCAATGTGTAATCTAAAGCTTCATCTAACTTTTGCCTTTTAATGTTAGTCATAGTCCTTAATAAATGGGCCTTGGTTTTAGTCATATGAAAAGTTAATGTGTTCCTTTTGTATTAGCATGATCATTATGGTTTATAAGACATATGGGGCTAAGTTTTCCTGGTACAGCTCCATAAGAATGAGTTGTATTTCTCCAGGAATTAATTTGTCCCATTCATTTTCTTGTTTCCTTCCTCATTAGCATATAAGAATAGCATACAAAATAAAATGTACAACTTAAACTTCCCTAAATGAAATTTGTTTTAATTACCATTTTAAATGTTGAGACTCATTTTACTGCTATAATTTCAAACATGGTTTCATGAAATAAATATATTTCTTAGGTAATATATTTAATGATGTTTTATTTAGGGGGAAATTAAAGTGACTTTTCTTTCTCTCATCACATAATTTTGTGTTTGCGAAGGCTTTATGTTCAATTGAAAGTTTTAGATGATCTTTCTCTGCCTAAATTTGTATTAGTTTTCTAGATTCTTCTAATGGGTCCTAGGTAATATATTTTTTGGAATATATTTTGTATTGTTTTTAGCTGGTCTTTCTGGGTTGCATTAAGTGTTGCTGAATTCATCTTTTACAAGGAGGTAACATACTCAGAACTTCAGAGATGGGGGAAAGGGCGGATAAAAGGTTGGTTCCTAAATCACAACAGAATTCCACCGTGTCGGAGTACATATGCATCCTCTGAGTACATTTAATTCTGGCTTTGCTTGAGGGATCAGAATTTTATTTTTAAGGTGATCAGCGTATAAGGAGACATCTAGTTCTTTATTTTCTTATTCCATATTGTAAACCACGATAGTTATTAATAGCTATCAAACCTCACGTGAATTTCTGTATAAGATCTCTATCTCTTGCTTGCACGCACGCACACATGCACGCACGCACACATGCGCGCGCGCGCTCTCTCTCTCTCTCTCTCTCTCTCAACTTCTCCACCTTCAGAAATCACCCTCCTACCCCCAGCACCAAATATTCTTATTCAGGCTTCATCTCTCCTCTTGGTTATTGCAGCTTTCTTTACTCTTCACCCCAATCATTTTCAGGTCCGTCCAGAATACTCCTGCTAAGGTCATTTCTAGGGGTGCACCGATAACTATTTTCTTGGCTGATACCAATAGCCAATGATTAACCAACCATACCAGCCGATGCCAATCTAAAAAACAATATTTAGTAATAGTGCAAGGCATTTTAAACTACTGACATAAACCTTTTTGTTTGTTTGTTTTGCATTTATAACGCACATATGCACACCCGTACTCTGCCTGCTCTGGCTCTCATAGATTCATAGACTGTAGAGTCGAAGGGACCACAAAGGATCATCGTGTCTGACCCCCTGCCCCCGGCAGGAAAGAGGACCGAGGTCAGATGACCCCAGCCAGGTGACTATCAAGCCTCCTCTAGAAGACCTGCATGTTAGGTGATAGTACCACCTGCTTGGAAGCCTATTCCAGATTCTGGCGACCCTTACTGTAAAAAATTTCTTCCTAATGTCAAACCAGAATCTACTGTCCACTAATTTGCAGTCATTATTCCTAGTTACTCCTAGGGGTGCTCTGGTAAATAGTGCATCTCCAATTCCCTGTTGTCTTCCCTTGATAAACTTATTGGCAGCTACAAGGTCTCCCCTCAGACATCTCTTGTGAAGGCTGAAGAGATCCTTAACCTCCCCTCATAGGGTCTTTCATGGAGGCCACTAATCATACAAGTGGCCCTCCTCTGAACCCTCTCCAGATTTTCTGTCTTGAAGTGCAGTGCCCAAAACTGGACGCAGTACTCCAACTGTGGCCTGACCAATGTGGCATAGAGGGGAAGCATCACTTCCCTCGATCTATTGATCGTGCATCTGCTAATGCATGACAAGGTGCGATTAGCCTTGTTGATGGCTTTGTTGCACTGCCAGCTCATGTTCATCTTGGAGTCAACTATGACTCCAAGATCGCTCTGAGCTGCTGAGGAGGTCATCCCCCAACCTATAGGTGTGCTGGGGATTCCTCCTCCCTAGGTGGAGTACCTTGCATTTATCTTTGTTGAATTGCATCCTATTTCATTCTGCCCATTGATCCACCTGTCCAGATCGGCCTGTATCTGCTCCCTGCCCTCCGGTGTGTTCACTTTGCCCCATAACTTGGTATCATCTGCGAACTTGAAGAGGGTGCTTTCCACACCCTCGTCCAAATTGCTTATTAAGATATTAAATAACACTGGTCCAAGGACCGAACCCTGTGGGACCCCACTGCCCACCTCCTTCCAGCCCGAGAACAACCCATCCATCACCACTCTCTGGGTGCGGTCCCTAAGCCAGTTGGCCACCCACCTGACTGTGTAGGCGTCCACTCCACAGTCTGCTATGAGAATAGGATGCGAAACTGTGTCAAAGGCCTTCTTAAAATCCAGGTAGGTGACATCAGCCTCAGCTCCTGTGTCAAGGCAGTGTGTGACCTGGTCATAAAAGGCTATAAGGTTTGTCAGGCAGGATCTACCTGTGATAAACCTGTGCTGGTTTCCTTTCAGCATCATATCCCCTGCTGGGCCATCACAAATGCACTCCTTGATGATTTTTTCCAGTATTGTCCCAAGGATAGAGGTAAGACTGGCTGACCTAAAGTTACTTGGCTCATCCCTTCTTCCCTTCTTAAAAATGGGGACCACATTGGCCCTTTTCCAATCATCAGGGACCTGGCCGGAGCACATGAGTACTCAAACAGCCGTGCCAGTGGCTCAGCTATGACAGCACCCATGGATGGAGGTCATCCGGGCTGGCTGACTTGTACCCATCCAGCCCTTCCAAGTGCTCCTTAACTAAGTCAGCACTAACCATTAGCGGTCTGGTGCCTTTTGGACATCTGTCTATGTTCAAGGTGAGGGAATTGTCTTGATCAGTACCTAGGAATACTGAAGCAAAGAACTCATTGAAGAGCTCTGCCTTTTTCCTTGCGTCAACCCCCAACTGTCCTGATTTGTTCTGTAGGGGCCCTATGTTGCTCTGCACCTTCCTTTTGCTCGCTGTATATGTGTAGAAGGACTTTTTATTGTCCTTAATTGTTGTAGCCAGCTTAAGCTCCAGTCCTGCCTTGGCCTGCCTAACTGATTCCCTGCAATAGCACTCCAGGGAGGTGTATTCCTCCTTGGTGGCTGCCCCCTGCTTCCACTGCCTATAAATCTCTTTCTTTGCCCCCAGTCTTTTCTGGAGTTCCCTGTTCAGCCAAGGGAGCCGCATGCCATGGGGCTGGTTGGGCACTGTATCTCCACGTGTGACTTTCTGCTGGAGTGCTGGAAGCCCCATGTGGAGGTACGCAGCCAGCCGGCCAGCCTGGCCCGATGGTGTGCAGCTCCTACCTTCGGTTCTGCAAATCCCATGTGCTGGCACTGAGCCAGCCTGGCCTGGGTCTAATGCATGTGCCAGTGGGCTGGCCGCACTGGCTCCATGCCTCCATGTGCAGCCCTCAGGACTCAGCTGGAGCTGCTTTCCTCTGTGGGGCTCTGTCTGCCGTGGCTATAAATACCCCAAGGGCCTGCTGCTGCCGGCAGCAGGGGCTATGCACCATATGGGGGTGGGGGGAGCAGGTGTATGGCATAGGGGCCCATATCCATCCACAAACCCTGCACCCACTCACACATACCCCATGCCCATCCCCACCTCCTGCAGGCAGGAGCTCCCCTCCCTACTCACCAGCTGTCCAGTCGCATGCCACTGCACTCGGTGCCTCCACAAGGGCCCCACATTTGGGGTGCTGGGAGCCCCGTAGAGGTAGAGGCACAGAGCTCACCTGGATTAAATTATGCAGAATTATGCAATTATGTGAGGTCATACATTTTATGCACATAATTGTGTAATTCCCCGGTATGTAATATTGGGCATTTGTGTGTAGACTAGTGTCAGAAAAGCTAGACCTGTATAAATGTCTTGTATACTCCCATAATCAGATGTTTTCTGGTATTGTTTCTGCAGTGTCAAATGTTTCATAAATCAGACTTGCAATATAAGAAGCCTTCTGCAATTAATTTGTTTAGTGTTTCTGGTGCATTTGATATTGATACCTGCAAAAGCAACAGCATTTCCATAGGACTACCACAAACATTACTCATTCAGTGAATACAACTACAATTATGGCTTTATTTGGGACTTAACTTGAAGCATGAGTCTTCCAATGTGGGAAAGCAATAGACATAATTCCAAATACAATTTGCCAGAGAAGTTAAGCATATATTTTACATTTACAGCTATACCACTATGTTAAGCACTAATCTAATAAGACTCCAAAAAACTACGTTTGATGTGCTTTCAGTGGCAGGGAGCCAACGGGTCAGAGTTTGCGTAAGCACCAAACTGTCCCCTTCAGAAGCATCAAAAATGTGACAGATTATCCTCTTCTTGGTCTTTTTTCTCCTCTGCTTTAAATGGATTGGAATTGGGAATAACTAATATTTTTATATTAATAACTCTTCACATAATGCTGTTGGCTTATGCAACAGCTTACACACATTCAGAGATTCATTTTTTGTTTCCTGTAGTTTATAAAGATATTTTAAAGAAATCTTTTTCTTGAAGAATTTGTGGCATACGTATCTTATTTTTTTCACAATTTTAAACTGAAGCATCTGATAGGAAAGGAAAATAATCTAAATGGTTCTGTGCCTCTGAATAAATCAGTTGGGTGTTCTTTTAGTGCAGCATACCTTTCCTTCAGAGGCTAAGGGCATTATGAGGATAATGCTCAGTCTCTACTGGTGCAATAAATTAGATTTCCTAATCTGTTCCTACACCCATTCAGTCTTGAAATGGAGGCTTAAAGGACACCAACAGAAATCATGTCAGTTGTTACTAGAATTGTTTTAATATAGTTTGCAACAGACAAGTATTTTGTGGGTAATATCTTTTATCGGACTAATTACATGGTTGGGATAGGCTTAGGTAAGCTTTTTGCCTTGTACTTGAAAGTTTCCCCAAACATATCCCTGTCTTATTGCCATGGATCCTGGTTTTCTCTAATTTAAAAAAAATCCCCAATTTTCATTTTAAAAAAAGTAACCCCAAATCCACATTTTTCCATGATTTAAATGAAACACCACTAGTGTTTTCATTTAAATCACTAGTGGTGTTTCATTTAAATCACTGAAAAATGTGGATTTGGGGTTACTAATTCATTCCTGGAGAAATACAACTTATTCTTATGGAGCTGTACCAGGAAAACTTAGCCCCATATGTCTTATAAACCATAATGATCATGCTAATACAAAAGGAACACATTAACTTTTCATATGACTAAAACCAAGGCCCATTTATTAAGGACTATGACTAACATTAAAAGGCAAAAGTTAGATGAAGTTTTAGATTACACATTGGAGATCTACATGGTAAAAAAAGTAAAATGGTTTAATAAATCTTGGCATTAACAGAAAATTAAAAATCTGTGGATCTACTTCAGGAATGAAATGTGGATTATCGGTTACTTTTTTTTTTTTAACTGAAAATTGGGGATTTTTTTTAAATCAGAGAAAATGAGGATCCCTGCTTATTGCCCACAAAAATCCTTGCTGCTTACATGTTTCCTGGACATCACTCCAACAAGACCTTTAATATACCTTATTTTCTTGCATGCCACATACCCTGAAATAAGATGCGTGTCTTTTTGGGAAGTTAGAATGAAGAAAAAAGGTTTTTTCCAGAGTTCTGGCTCCATAGAACAAGGACAGAGCCTCCTCTTCAGCTCACTCACCCTCCTTTTCCTGCTTAGGCAAAAGGTAGTGTTTTAACCCTTTCAGAGCTCAGTTGTCAGCAGTTCTTGGTTGCTCTGCCAAAAGCAGAAACAGTAACTGCTGCTAAAGACTGGACTCCATGGGCAGATACAGAATTTTGAAAAGAGCTAAAAATAGTATGCAGAGCTGTGAAATAGGAGGAGAGAGACTAGGAGTAGCTAAATTTTCAACAAAATTGCCAATGAAAGGCAATGAAAGACACTTGATTAGTGGAGCAATAAAACCATTAAAACAGAGAGTGCATCATTAACACCTTTTGAGTGAAGAATAATTAGCAGGAATCAAGGAGATTCTAATGTGTCATGAAGTCAGTTGACTTTCTCAGCACATGCCACTGCTCCTATTCTGGGCAGACATTCAGATTCACTGCTGAAGACAGGCATCCCAATTTTGTGAGAAAAGGTGCACATGGTACGTGTATAAATACAGTTGGGTTTTTTTGTCATGGTTTTTCTGACTGCTTTTGTTTGATCAGTTGCACATTATGTATCATGCACTGCATGCGCTGCACTTTTCTTCGTCACTGTTAGGTTCCTCATGTGCACGTCTTCCTGTGAGGTCTGCAAGCAGGTTTACTAGCAGTGACAAAAGCCAAACTGAAAATTAGAAAGGATCAGACAGGTGTGCCTGAAGAAGGAAGTTGGGCCAAAATGTATTATATCAGGATAGTGGTCTACTATCCAAAGGATAGAACATAATCCTTTTGCTTTAAAATGGATATTATAAAGAAATAGATGAAAGTTGAGACACATTATTTAATGAGGGCTGTATCTATAAATAGATACTTTTGGTAGGGTTATAGTCAGTAGCATACTGAAACTATGGTTTCAGGCCCAGTCTCCAACTTTGGGTGGGAGAGCAAAAGCAGCAGCTGCTACCTCTATTTTTCTGGCTGCCTCCCTCCTCCCGGCAGCTGCCGCTGTCCCGTTCGCTGCTATTGTGCATGGCACAGAACAGCCTGCTATACCGCTCCAAACAGAAGTATGATCTGCGGGGGATCATGGAATGTATGAGAGGCAAGAATTTTTTGTAATACCTTTTACTGGACCAATTGTACTGTTGGGAAAGATGTTGGACAAGCTTTTGGGCACAAAAGGACCCCTTGCCTCTTACAGATATTTTTAAAAATAATAGTTAAATAAAATCTCACATGGGCATTATCTAATTTTGTTTTCTTTAAACCTCTTCTTTAAGGCTGGCTTAAAAAAGCTTTTTAAGGTAGAACCTATGTTAAACTTTGCCAGAGATAATTGAAATGTATATTACAAACTTGTGACAACTTGTGAAATTTTGCTTTTAAAAAGGGTAGGGTACATTTTGCTCCTGCTATATTTTGGTTTCAGCTGCTCTGAGTGTTCAGAACCTTGAGGTGATTTTAGTTTATGCTGAGAGACTGTCTATAATATACCTTCAAATTTGGACTCTCTCACAGTATCAGTATCAAAATTAGATGCTGTTTCTCAGTTGAGAGCATACGAGACCTATTTGGAGAACACATTCTTATGTACAAGATAACCCCAACATTGTTTGAAATATTGAACATTTAAAAAATGAGATGCTTATCAAGTAAGGATGTATTTCAATATTAATTCCTAAACTATTTATTTTGCCTTGAGGAATTCTACCATGTTGTTACTTAAATGTAAGTAAGTGTGTCGCTTTGTCCTTCCCTTTTTTGTAGTCATTAAATCCTAGGTGAGATGCTTGTTCTTTGTGATTTGGTTGAAATCATAGAAGTTGAACTGTGCTGAAACAGAATTTGTAATTGTTTGCAGCTATTTAGCATAAATGCATTTAAACAATGCCTGAAGAAGGGGGCTTGTGCCTGAAAGCTTGCAATTAAAGATTTTTTTTTCTTGCAGAAATCTAGTTGGTCAAATAAAAGATATCACCTCTACCACAAGTTCTGATTCCTTTAAATAACAAAGCATTTATCCTTAATGCTGCAGGAGGAAAGACTACACTGCAGAAATGTGGCTTAACTAGGCTCCAGCTTTAAGTAACACCTTAGGGAACTTACCTGACGGTATTTTGTCCAGTGCAAGTCATCCATCCTTCTTCTATTCGTATCATCTAGTTAGAGGGCTGCCATCAGACCCTTCCACATTATCTTGATCCCAGAACCTTTGCTTGTATCTTCCCCTCTTCCCTTCATCCAAGGTTTGAAGGGGGGCGTTTCTCCTCCCTGTACCAAAAATGACAGAGGTGCCAATCCCCTTCCTTGTTTTCTGTAAGAGATGCCTTCTCCTAATCTGTCTTCCATTCCAGTTTATCAGGGAACTGTATCCTTTGTTGCAAAATTACTTGATCAGGCACCTGCCAAGTTGTGTTAAAATCTAACCTACCCACCAGTTTGCTGGGCTGCTGAGAGAAAAGTGAACCAATACACTGCCCAGGCCAATTGGCAAATGAGGGAAAAGTGTCTTCCTAGCCCCCATGCTAGCATGACTAGCATAAAACTTGCAACAAAATGCCAAAAAAATGGTCCTAATCTAATTCTAGCACAGAAGGGATGGGGGGATGGGTGAGCTTTTCTTCCCTGAATGGTAGTGTGGGAAGGGAAAATACTTATTAGCCCTTCTTGCAAGGGAGACAGGAGACTTACGTTGTCCTTCTAGTCAGTCTCAGAGCCTGTCCTATAGTCCACAAGAAAATTGAGTGCCCCTGGGCAGGGGGAAGAGAGCTCCAATTCTCAGGAACCCAAGGGTTTTCTTTACCCTTTTGCCCCATCCAATCTTCACACCTCTGAAGGCATGGACAGATGTAATGATTGAAGCTTTTCAAGGGCCTTTATAGCACTCCAAAAAGTTAGAGTGCAGAGATGCTCAGCCAATGAAGCACTTTAGAAATGATTGTTCTGCTTAAAAGTGGCAATGGATAAAACAGTAACAATTCTGAATCTGCAGTGACGGGTAAGGTTCTTTGGGTAGATGTGATACCTTTTATTAGACCAACTAAATAGTTGGAAAAAAGTTCTTTGCAAGCTTTTGGGTACAAACACCCTTCATCAGCCATAGGGAGGGTGCTTGTGCCCGAAAGCTTGCAAAGAACATTTTTTCCAACTATTTTGTTGGTCTAAAAAAATATATCGCATCTACCCAAAGAACCTTGCCTGCCTATGTACTTAGACCGACACGGCTACAACCAACAACCAAGCTTCAGTGATGAACTTCAGTGATATATTTGCACTCTCAGACTGAATCAAGGGGTATTTAGTCATGGCATACTAAAAGGGTCTTACACAGTTGGGCAATCTATATAATTTGTTCATTACTCACAGGAGATCTCTGCACTGAGTATTACGATAGCCTGGTCATTGAAAACCAGATTTATCAGATCTTTGATCACTTCAGAGGACTGTTCTTTTGCCTGTTGGCAGACATGTACAAAATCAACATAACACTACTAAACATTTGTAATTGTACTACTGTATTTGGTCATCAGTGTCCATCCACATCCTTTGTCTATGTGTCTGTGCATAATGCATGTCTACTTTTGTGAGATTAGTCCAGGGGTGGGTAATTGTTTGGGCTGGAGGGCTACTTCAGTAGTTTTTGTGAGCTGTTGCAGGGCGGAGGGGGGCTGCTGATCCGGCATGGTGGGGGAAAGGGACAGGCAATTGATCCTATCCAGCCCCGGGTCTGTCTGCCTTGCACCCACCAATGTGGGTGCTGGACAGGGCAGGCAGACGGGGTCTTCATGGAGACCAGCCTGGGACCCCCGTCAGCAGGGCACACTCAGGCAGATGGAATGGAGCCAGAGGCAGGCGAGGCGCAGCCTCTGGGAGCGGGGTGGGTGGAGCCAGGATTGCAGGATGGTGACAGGGCCAGGGCCTAGGGCAGAGCTTCGATCCACTTCCCACACATCTCTGAAATGGGTGCTAGTTCCACAGGCAGGGATGTGCAGGGAATGGATCATGGCTATGCCCCAGACCTTGGTCCCACATTGTCTCCACCTCACGATCCTGGCCCCCAGCCACCCATGCCACTCCCAGACACCACTCCCCATATGCCCATGGCCCTATCCCATCTGCCCGACTGAGCGCTCCCTGCCTGTGGAGCCAGTCTCCATGGATAACCCTGTCAGCTGCTCCATCTAATGCCTCCAGCGATGTGTGCAGTGCAGGGTAGGCGGTCCAGGGTGCCCAGGCAGTGGGGCCAGGTCCAGCAGTGGTAGTGGAGACATTAGCAGCAGCAGCTGAGAAGAGTGAGCCACTGCCTCCAGGCTGCTGGGAAACTGAGTCCAGCTGCCTGGGGTCAGCGGGACTGGCCACGTGCACCATGCCATGGCTTGGGCTGCTTCTGCGCCTGGGCTGGGTGAGACCAAGGGACCCACCATGGGCCAAATAGAATCCCTTGGCAGGCTGGATTTGGCCCGCAGGCCATATTTTGCCCACCCCTGGATTAGTCTCATCATTGGGTGAAGTGTTAGTAAGAGATTTTAGGGAATAATGAGGAGAAAAAAGGAGCTGCAATAAAACATTTATCTACACTCGTTTTATTTTCTCATTTCTTCTGACTTCCTGGCAGAAACATTTAAGCAAAAGTGGGAAGTGAATATGAAACACAGCATGGTAGCGTAAGTTAGCACTTTAACACAGAGTTTGGCAGCTTGAGAGAGCCTGCTGTTATAAAGAAAATGCAGGCAATACTTTTTTTTAACCAAAAAAACTAACTAAACTCGAAGTCTCAGCATGGCAAGGGGAAAACATAAAACCCTCCTTACAGTTCACAGTCAAGATAATGTTTTGTAATTAAAACTGTGAAAAGACAGCTACTAATAAGTGGAAGTCTCTTCCTTTTTAATTGGTTTAAAAAAATCTAAGGAAAATAATTGGCCCTGAACTATATTTTGTTGACTGCTCTAATTAGAATTTAAAGTATGATTAATTTTAGCTATGTTATTAGTGCTACCTTTCATTTTCCTAAAATACTGTTTTTATTTATAAAAGTATTTACTTATTCAGAATCTAAATTAAACGATAGATTTTTCCATGTTTCAGTAATTTAGGGTAGTAAAATGCTGTATAGTTTGTTTTGGTTACTTGATAGAGTACGTAACAGAGATTTCCAAAAATTTGTAGAGCAGAGGTGCTGTATGATTCTTCAACTAATTGCAAATCTTCATATGTTAACATTTTTATTATGGTGGCAACTAGGGTACATATTGAAGGAAACTTTAGTAGCCTGTTTTACTTGCTTTTTATAATATAATAGGAAGAGTTCATTCATTAGAATTTAATAAGTTAAGGCTTGTATATAATTTCCCAAAACTGAGCCAATAAATATCTTTATTAAAGCATGTGAAACATGACAGTGTACTCCATATTCTACAAGACACACAAACTAAGACTGTCCTTAACTGTGGGTCTTCTAATTATAGTGTTACATTTCATTAAACAAACAGTGATTCAGGAAGGAATGTGATCTCCTTTTTTGATCCATTTCTAAGGTCCTTGATGGACCTGCATTTCCAATGCTGGGAAGTGCCTCAGCACTTGACAGCCTCTATCAGCTCCTGGCAGGGGAGAAGACACGCTGGCTTTAACAGCCACTGCTCCAGGAGTGCTTCTAGTCCTGGTCCTGGAGTAGCAGCATCACCACCAACACTGGTGAAAGAGCATTGGCATCAGCAGCTGCAGAAGCTCTGTGGAGGTACCAGCTCTTGCAGTGGCAGGAGGTGCATGCAGGGCTTTTTTGACAGCTTGCTACAGTGGGCTGTCAGGAAGTAGAGGAATTGCCAGGGGTCCAAGAGGTCCCTTGTAACGCTCACTACGAAGTGCAACATTTCTATAGTGCTACAGAAGGCATTTATAGTGCTACAAATGTAACTTCTGTGCCTACCCTAAAGCAGTGGTTCTCAACCTTTCTGGACTCCTCTCATTAGACTTGAGGCACCTCTCCATAACTTTTTTTTAATTGAGCAGCATCAAATTTCCAGAACTGATTTATATATTATATTGTTTATCTCCTTGCAGAGGACCTGAGCAGTGGGAGTGGAGTATTGGCCAGATCAGGGACAAGCCTGAGCCTGTTCTTACCTGCTTATCTCCTTGCACCTTGCTGCACTCTTCAAAAGATCTGGTAGCACCCCAGGGTGCCACAGCACCCTGGTTGAGAATCACTACCCTAAAGTTTAAATTTATTTCAGAGGTGTTGGCTGTAGCTGTGTTGGTCTAAAGTAGGCAGACAAGGTTCTTTGGGTAAGTCTGATATTTTTATTAGACCAACTAAAATAGTTGGAAAAATTCTTCTTTGCAAGCCTGATGAAGCATGTTTGTACTGAAAAGCTTGCAAAGAAGAATTTTTCCAACTATTTTAGTTGGTCTAATAAAAGATATTTAATTTACCCAAAGAACCTTGTCTGCCTGTTTATTTCAGAGACGTTTTTAGAAGAAAAATTAGTGACATGGAAGAAAAGAAGTTAAGGGACAAAACTTTAGCACTGGGGGAGTCTACATGGAAGCTACAGAGAATTTCTGAATTCTGCTTTTAAGCATTTATTGAGGTTGCTAACTATAAAAGTTGACCTACCTTGAGAGATTTCTTTCATTGTTTAATTTTGTTTTCTCGAGTCCAGTAATATTTTTTAAAAGAAATCTTAGCAGGGTAGCACATATAAACCAGTGTGTGAACATTATTGTAAGGGATTGTGCTTTATGTTGCTGGTTTCTTTTTCATGGATTAAAGCAAATTGGGTTTTAAAATCTTACACTACAGTAATGCATGGATTGATCTTTTCAGATATAAGCAGTCAGATAAAACTTAAGAGATTTCAAGGTAGATTAGTCTTTAGGCTGGCAACCATGACACACACCGTTAGCTGCTTTAGTGTATTACATTATATGTGATCATAAATGTAGTACTTGTTGTGGCCCTAGAAATGTAACATTAAATACTCTTTTACATCTGTGACACAACCTGAGTTGGTTTACAGAAATTTCCTATATTAAGAAATGATTTCTTTCATTTTGGTTCTTTGCTGGAAGATACTTATAAAGATTTTTTTTAAAACTTTTGCAGAATTTTAAAGTGAAAGTAATGCTTTAGCAATACACTGTTCATGTACCAGTATATAAAAATGGTGAATATAAAACTATGTTTAAAAAGCAACATTTGGAAATTGGTTTCTTGTTAATGGAAGGAACATCATTTATTAGTCCAGGAACAAGTTTGCACTGTGTTTACATTGAGCAATTCCAGCTGAAGCTTGTTAGTGATTGCTTCCCAGATTTAAAAAAAAATCCTCACTGTGATACACGAACTCCTATTGTTTGGAGATAAATAATCGGCTCATCCCTGCTGTAGAGGAGAACAAAGAACATAATAGTACATCTGGTTTATCTGTTAATAAAGCAAAGATTAATTAAGCAACTACTGCACAACTTCTTTTAATAACTTGTATATCTAAAAACAGCAACTATATGACAGCAGTTTTAAAATATCTTTCCTTTAACTGTTTAGTGCATTGTTGTGCATTATCTTTACAAAATGCTTGGCTATACAAAGAAATAAATGTTGGTTTACGGTAAGGAAGTGGATAAATTTGTCTGTATTAGGTAGTTTAGTGGTAAATTTTATTGTCCGTTTTCATCTGTTGTAAATCCTTAAGACCTCATAGCACAAAAGACTGGAAAAGACCTCCTGGGTCATCAAATCCAGTTCCCTGATGTTGCAGGGAACCACATCCTATAACCCTGTTTAAAAACTTATCAGGCTTCATCTCAAAGCTCACTAGGTTTTTTGCCCACAGTATGCTCTCACCTGGATTGTAAACTCTTAGGGACAGAGCAGAAAGACAGCCCTTATATCTGTGCAGTTCATAGGTACACCAGAGTTGTACCTACACCAGGGTTGCTACCCCCCTCCCATCACATGCCACCCAGAATCCCTGCCCCATGCTGGACTGTGAACTTGTGTCCCCCACTATGTGTGTGCCCTTTCCCCTCCCCACCATACATCACCCAGCTACACCCTACCCTTCCACTGCTGCACCCCAGGGTCACCTTCAGCTCCATTGGCTGTTCTGCGCCACGCTGCACTGCCTTACCCCCTGAGGTGGGGGCAGGCAGCAAAAGCTGAGGAGGGAAGGAGAGCCTGGAGGAAGGGCCAAGTGATGGCTGGACAGTAGCCCAGAGTCCACAACCAAACCCCTTGCAGGATGCCAGTTGGACAGCCCTGCTCTACCCCAAGGACTCCTAGATGCCAGGGCAACACAAATAGCACCAATGAGAAAAGACTGTTTTAGATCCTCACCTCCTCATTTCCAGCATAAGCCTGTTTCTGACCAGTTAATACCCATTTGTTCTGTGCCGACATTGTCACCTAAGTAGCTTTTCTCTTTCTCTGGTATTAACCTGCTTCTCCTTGCCATAGTTTCTACCAGAGGTGCTGAGCCTGCATGCCAGATCCGGCCCCCAGTGCCATGTCATCTTGCTCATGGGGCTTCCCTCGAGTGTGTGGGGAGCTCCATGGGCTGTGGATGTTAGAGTGGGCATGCCTGGCAGGGCCCCAGAGCCCAAGGCAAGTGCACTGGGGTTGCACAAGACCCAGTCAGGCATGTAGACTGCTGCCCTGCTATTCATCTATCCAATGGGGCCAAAACCATGTGCACCATTACTCTAGACCTTTATGTTGCTAGTGTTCTGTCATGCAGTAGGTTCTCCATTCCTCTGAACATCCTAGGAGCCCTCCTCTGCACCTGCTACTAGTGCAGGTCAGTCATCACTCACTGCCACAGCACAGAATATGAACCAATATTACAGGTGGAAGATTCTGTCGAACTTAATAGATTAATTGTATTAGTACTGCCCATCACAGTACCTTTGATTTGGTCCCTTTAATTTTCTGTGCCTGCTCATGTTTTGTCACTCTACCTCAGTTCTGCCTCTTGTCTTTAGGTAATTGTATCCAGCCCTTCACTTGGCTCTGGATCCCATGTTTTGCATCTCATTTGAAAATTTCTAATTTTTTATTTCCCTTGGGACAATTTTGTAACAGTTCTGGGGTTAAAAATAAAATAGCCATATATCCAAATGCTAGGCATGTGCCTCAACAGTCTATTTTAGCACAAAGGGATAACAAAAATGGACTGTTAGAGAATGTATTTTATCACTTGAGTAAATATTTGTACACCTTTGTGTTTCTGCTCTATGCCAAGTACAGTTCTAGCCATGGACTTTTTTACATGACACTCCCCTTCTGACCCTCTGCTGTTTTCTATTCAGTTCACTGGGAATAGCAGGGCTTGACACGGCATCATGAACAAAAGCAGCAGCTGCTTTACAGTTAATCTGGAAGGCAGAATTTCAGAATACGAAGCCTTTTGACAAAAGAATGCCTCTTAATAGATGGTGCATAGTAAGAACTGGAATAATATAGCTGTCCTGTGTCCATAACATTATACTGAGGAGGGGAGCTTGGAAGACAATGAGCTAGAAATAAAAGTAAATTTCACTCCTGGAAAGTTTACTTAGTAAAGAGAAGTGAAATATTTATTTTAGGATTTTTTTTAATGTAGTAGAACATTAGCCCAGGGAATAAATCTGCTCCCTGGCTGCCCAGGATCACCAGTGTTTTCATCCAGATAATTTTATTGTCCTGAAAGCAACAGGGTACTTGTGTCCCATTAAAAATCCTGCAGGCATTAGCTGACCAACACATCTGAGGTTGATTAGGATTATTATTTTATAAGGGCTGAAAACAATGCAAAATGCCTAACGGCACATAGCTGCCGCAGAATGACCCTGCCTCTAAGATACTGTAAAGGGAGGCGGGGGATACGATACAGCAATAAGATTATGTGATAGCTAAAAGGCAGCATGCTCAGCATGGGTCAGTAGCCCAAGCCCGTTAAAATAGTCATCCGTAAATCTCACAGGGCTTGTAAATGCAACTAACAGACCAGAGAAATCCTGTCCACTTCTGTCATACTTTGAGAAATATTTTTTTGGACAAACTTAGCCATTTGCACTCCAGAATATGTTTTGGTAAGGGCACACTCTGGATGGCATTGTGGTGCTGGCTGGCCAGCATCACCCTTTCCTTTTAGGAGGGCTGCTGTTTTATTCCAGAGTAACAAGCATTAAAACTCTCCCTCTTTCAGTGAGAGGGAATTACTTGTAAATCTTATCTGGTGTAATTCCCAAGAGGGAAGATAAGCCATAGTCTTGCAACTTTTAAGATGCAATGGAAGCTTTATATCTTTGTGTAGGCTTGCTGTCAGGAATGGTAGCTGCAACCCAGTAGTGTCTCCTGAAAATAATTATGGGGAGTGATCCTATTACAGAAAAGAAACCTAACCTGAGGGGAGAAGTTGGAGAGTCTGGCCCTACTGTTGACCTGAAATGTTATCTGTGTAAGGGGTTCTTTGCAGACTTGGTGCACTAGGAAGGCCTTGGGGTCTTGGTTGTAGCTGTGTTGGTCTAAGGACATAGGCAGACAAGGTTCTTTGGGTAAATGTGATATCTTTTATTAGACCAACTAAATAGTTGGAAAAATTGTTCTTTGCAAGCTTTTGGGCACAACCACCCACCTTATTCAGGCATAGGGAAAGTCTGCTGCTGTTTTGTGTTCTCTTGGATGGAATAGAAACTAATATGCAAAATGTAGGTTTATGAAAATGTAAATGCATGGCAGTGAGGATCAAAGGCAATGGGAGACAATAGGTGCGAGACAGGTAGGTGAGGGAGAAAGGGGGGAATGATGACCTGGTGATTGAATGTAGCTGGCAAAATGTAGAGAGGTTACCTGGGGTGGCATGCAGGTTATAATGTGCCATAAATCCAATGTCTGTATTTAGTCCATGATTTTTTGTATCCGGTAGATTCAGGAGTGAAGTTCATAGGCTCGTCTGTGAAAGATGTTTTGTAAACTTGGTTTGAGGATTAGACTTGAGAGATTGGAAAGAGATTGGTGTGTAACTATTTTAAAATAATTTCTAATGCTGTGATCAGATTATGTAGCCTATGAAATAAAATATCTGCTGCTTCTAAAAGTATTGAATTCAAATTCTCATGAAATCAGTTCTGAGCATGCTAGTGCAGTTTAAGAGACTCTAGAATGATGGTACCCTGGACATTAAAAGGGATAGACTATAGAGTAGAAGAAGAGTCAAATTGCTGCGATTAAGACTGAGTAAGACTGGGTATATCTTAGGCTCCTGGCACGCACATTCATTTAATGGTATGATGGGAGGACGTGTGTGGCAGGATGTCCAATTTCAGAATCAGGGATCAGATCACGATCATACCATTACTACTTGCTATTATCCCAGGCTCCCTCTGCACTAACAAGATGAAAGTTGGGTGCCTGCAGCCCAGTGCAAACTGGTTCAAGATTCCCTTGTGGTTCCAGGACTGGGACCAACAATCAGCTGATTGTAGATCCTACCCCTGGATTCCCACAGTCCCAGGCACTGGGATATTAGAAAACCTCATGTGCAGCCCAGGTATACACATGCTTTTTTAAAGTCCTGGTGCACTGAGGGCCCAGGGTCCATAAGTTCTGTGACCTTGGGGTCCCCATGTGCAGGGAATCTCAAAAAAACGTGGACAGCTTGGCCTGGCCTGCCCACATGGTTTTTAGATGTCCCAGTGCACAGAGATCCCAGGATCAGGGAACTTCTTGATTCCAGGGTCCTCGTGGCTGGGATGTCTCAGCTGGCTTACCTCACAGCTCCCAGAGAGCAGCAGAGCAAGGCAGCCAACCTGACAGGTCTCAGGGAGCCCAGCAGCTGCCAGTGATCCAGCACCCAGCCCTTCAACATGGCCCCTGAAAGCAATGGGGTGCAACCTTATGCAGGGCTATACCACACAGTTGCCAGTTTGCCAACACAAGGGAACTGTCAACAAAACCCTGCAGTGCAGCCAGCATCAGGCTGTGTGGCAGGGAGCCTGGCACACGTTCAATCTAAGGCGCAATGTAAGTCAGCCACAAAAATATTGCACAAATTATATGGAATATTTTTGTGATTTGGTTTTCCTTTTTGTTGTGCCAATAATTGCCTGAATGTCTGGCTGGGTCACTATTTAAGATGTGATTAAGAGGTTAATCACATTGTAAGTGTAATGTTTGCCAGGGACTGAAGACCAGGAGTGTCAAACTCAAATGAGCTGTGGGACTCCTCACCACAGCTGCTGGATCCACTGTGTCAGTGCATGGAGTTAAATTCATGGCTGCTCCTTCTCCCTTCTTTCCCCCACCATCTTTTCTTGTTCCTGTTGCTGATTTTAGTCACCAACAGTGACGGAAAATCAAAAACGTGGTGGTGGGCAATGGAGGGGCTGGGTGAGTCGAGGTGGCAATGGCATTAACCCCCTGGGTGTTGGCCCATGCTGACATAGAGTTTTGAACAGCCATGGCCAGATTCACTAGCCAGATTTGGGCTTGGGTCATCCATCTCATGCAAAATTCTGAGGGCTCAATGACTGCCTGTGCTGACTGGATCCATTTCTGGGTTGTATATTTGGCAATCCTGTCTTCAACCATCTCTGACCTAGGTAAAGTAGACAAGAGTGTATATTGCATCCGAAGCATTGGGACAAAAAATGTGAATGACTGGCAAAGGAGTGTTTTTTTTTATTTCATCTTGTTACAGATGATACTGAAAAAAATGTTGACTGAAGGATTCCTGCAGGAGAAAAAAATGAAAAAAATATCTCTTTCAGCTTTTTTCCTTTATGTGCTAGCACACGGTCCTGGAAGACCCCTTGCAATATATTTTCCAGCCTGAATTTGCAGCTAATGGTTGCAGGATGCCAGTAATGTAGAGAGAAGCTTTAATCATTTGTGTGACTGTAGTGCTTATGAACAGTGCGAAACTGGCAATCTAAGAGTCTGAGGTAATCTGTTTACAGGACATGCACAGCATGGCCATCAGCAAAGTAATGTTCTCTGTGATGTTGCCTTTTAATTGTGTTTAGAAATATCACTGAGTTAATTCAACTTCCGTGGCCACTTCTTTTCCAAGGTTTATTTGAGACTGGCAACAGGTTCGTCAGAAGTGATAAGAGAATTTCTGTTTAATGTGATCTGGACACTTTGCCCCTACAAACTACCTTTTGAGACCATAGAACTATAATTTAATAAAGGACATTAAAAGCAGCAATGAAATTTCCTATTTTTTATTATATTAGGATGGTCTAATATTGAACAAGTTTGGTTCTTTTATAACTTAAGGTTCTTTTATCAGTTGTTGATTTCCTGAGCATTTTATTCCCCATGTCAAAAGTATGAACAACATCAGTGAGTAACAGTTTGATGGTAATTCATGTAGCATGTTATCTGAGACTTGTCATGCTATTACAATGGCAGTTGATAGAAAGTGATAATACACAGAAAAAGCTAATATACAAATCAGCAGATCTGCATGATATTCCTTCTCTCATTTCTGATCTTATTTACCTGGAGCTAGACTGTTAGCCTTATTTAACTTCATTAGTTCTTTGTTCCAGAAGCACTCCCATTTTAAGTTAATAGGACTTAAATTGAGTAAGATACCACTCACACTGGGTGATTGAGTCTTCAGGGTGGTCAGTGTGAGTAGTTTTCAGTCTGCACCCCAAGGAAGTATTTTGTATTGTGCTCCTCGCAATACAAAACATGATCACTGTAACATCCAGGAGAGTTAAGTTAATTCTCTTAAGAATTTTCTGAGCATTAGCTATAATTTTGGGACAGTTACAGAGGACGTGGAAGGTAGCAAAAGTCTTCAGATAAACCAAATGTGCTAGTGATCTGTAGTATGATGAGAGATCTTCGCGGTCGGTCAGTTTCTAGCGAGTTTACCAATGTCCCATAGTAAAACTGTCATGCACGTACTGAAAGATGAAATATCAGAGAGTGCTAAGTAATCACCCATTCTGACAGTCAAGCTTCTCTAAGGTGTCTTATGTCAAGCACTTGTAAAGTTGAGATTGCCAGAATCACAGATCACTTGAAAATCTTGGTCTTAAAGAATGGCAGGAAACAGAGATGTGGGGCAGAAAAATTTCCAATGCTTTATTTTTCCGTGGGAATTTTCCATTTCTAAAAATTCAGTGTTTCATAAAATGCATTAGTAACAATGAATGGATGCCCATACAATATTAGGCAAGCTTTGCAGTTTCAAAGTTGTAAACACTATCAGTTTTAGTGGCTATCAAGAAACTTGAAGGAGATACTTTTAAAATATTCCAGAGATACTCAGACAACTGAACGAAAATCTAATTGAGCTTTTGCCTTCTTCGCCTCTATCCAAAAAAGAATAGTAAAACAAATGTTTACTAAGAGACCAGAGTTTTGTTCTCATCCAGTTCATCTGGCAGCAAGCCTTTTGTATCTTCAACACAGAGGACAGCATTTGTCAGAAGCTGAATGATCTACTGCTCTCGATACAATTATGGAAGTAGCTAAGAATGTCTGCAACATCAACGATATAACTGTGATGACAGACATTGCCAAGTACCATGCAAAAGAAAAACTTTAGAGAACAGACATCATATGGTGGGCAGCAGAGAATGTCTCTACTCACATGGTGGAAGGGATACTGTAACACTCGACTGTTGTCCAGGATTATGCTAAGGATCCTAACCATTCCACCAACAGTAGCTTCTTGTGAATGGAACTGGAAAGCTTTCAGCTCAGTCAAGACAAAAAAGAGGAATAGACTAACAAATGAATGCACTTAAGCTTGTTTCTATTTCTTAAAATCTCTTGCTTCTGGAGAATCAGTCAGAAACACAATTATTAAAGAAGATGCAGTGTGAAGATAAGTTGACCTTGCCCATAGACTCATTGGTAGAACCATCCTTTAGCAAAAGAAAATGCAGTTCAAGTATTTCTGAATCAGATCTGCCTCGATCTAATTCTGAAATGGAACTAATAAGTAGTGCAAGTGATTCTACAGATAGTGACAGTGAAACTGGAGGTGCTGTAATGACCTCAGTGGAAGAGAGTTAAACTCTGTTGAAGTAGATGAGTGGACAACCCCGGCATATCATGAACAGTTCTTTGGGTGTGCTAAAATTAATGTGTCAAGAGTTTTCAGTGCCTTCATTTTTTTCCTTAAATTTAAACAAACAATGCAAGGGAAGTACTTGCTATTGTGTATTGTCTTTACAATTTTACAAGTATTCCAATAAAAATAATTTCTTTCCACATAAAGCTTTGAATTTGTTTGAATATAACATTTAAACCACATTAAGTGTGCTGTATTTATTTTTCCCCAATCAAATATTTCAGTTCAAATGCTTGTGGCTATTGGGACATAAAATTAACGTGGGGGTACTTTTTAAGTTTTGTTTACTATATATAAGTCAAATAAATATGCTAAATCAGATCACATTCTATTTAGGGCATTGGAAAATTTTCCAATTCAAATTTTTCCAGAAAACCCACATCTCTGGCAGCAAATGTATATACTAACAGCAGGGATTTATAAAGAGCTCAGGCCAGTGTGACTTTTTAAAAATAATCTGCCATTTTTTAATACTGGTGCCTTTTTCCCTTCCATGTGTGCATTTTGTATTTGAGAAGAGAGGTATTTCAGCTTGTTCTATTCCCAGTACCAGGTGCATCATTCTAAAACAAAATAATGACAAAGCTGGTTATATCAAGCTAGCATATGTAAGAGAAGGGGAAATAATTGGAAAGTGGTAATGCTGTAAAAGACATAGGAAAGAAAAGCAGCAAAAATTAAGGGGCTGGAGGGGACTAAATCATGAAGAAGTATTAAAGGAAATGGACGTACATGATTATCTCTTATAGTACTCTGTATACTTGATGATATACTAAGAGAGATGATCCTTGGCCTAATTTTGGCTAAATAGCTACCAAGGGTTGGGGAGGGTGTAGAACTGTCTGAAAGTATTTGAAGGCTATAAATACCAGGAAAGGAATCATTTAGAGTGGTCCACGGAGGGATAAGTAGAATCAGTTAAATGAAATTGAGCGAAAATTTAGCTTTGCGTAT
Organism: Alligator sinensis; assembly: GCF_000455745.1. Classification (NCBI taxonomy): domain Eukaryota; kingdom Metazoa; phylum Chordata; order Crocodylia; family Alligatoridae; genus Alligator; species Alligator sinensis. Next base: position 732,030 of record NW_005842597.1, on the reverse strand, counting down.
TATGATCAAGTTTCTTTCTGATATCTGTTACATTATAGAATAGTCTTCCATGAGGTTTCAGTGAAGACACCGCTACTTAAGTAATTTAAAATGACACTGGGCACTTGGAAATATTCTGTAGAAAAGGACTCTGCACTGGAGGGAGGAGAGAGAAGATGACTCAATAGATATCGTCTATTTCTAATTTCTATGATCTCACACAGTATAAATTGACAAAATAAGCCTCATGATATACTAGCAAGGCATAATTTATGTAAATTCTCTTTAGAATAGGCATTAACCTTGATCCTTACTTCAATTCTGCATTAAGTTCTGCCTTTGATACAGTAATCTTAATTAAAACTGAATATTTCATGATTTAACTCCCTCTGCCTCACCACAGGAACAATACTCTCTCCTCTGTGTTGCCAGTAAAAATGCTATCCACAGAAAATGTCTTTTAGTCTACAGATTTCAAATTACACATTTGCTTCAAACCATGTTCATATAAACATAGTAATAAATCTTGGTATTTAATTGTTTGCAAATTAATTTACACTTGTTTTTAAGACTAAAATTAGATGTATACTTCTCCCAAAATGTGAATCCCTGTATATACTGAATTGATAGACAATGTTTGTTTTATTTGTAATTGTTCACACCACTACTGATCAATTTTTTGAAAAGTTTTATAAGTTAGTAAGCATATGATTATGTCTTTACCAGTTAGTGCCATCTTAGTACACCCTTTCATTGGATCTAATCTTGATAGTAAGAGAGGTCCTTTTGTTTAAATTTTGTCTTATACAAGAACATAGAGTTTTGAGGATTTGATAAGGAAGGAAGGAAGAGCAGAAATGTTTGCCTTTTTCTACCATGCTTTCTGTTTATGTTTTGCTTTTGTTTGCATTTTTTTGTTTTTTGCCATAGTGTATGAATTCTAGCATTCACATTTAATACAGAGGTGTCAAACTCTCCTTGGGTCCCAGCCTGGATCCAGACTGTGTGGGCTTCTTCCACGCTGGATTAGTGGGGCCAGCAGCAGCCATGGCAGGTTCAGTGGTAGCAGCTGGGGATGCCTCAGCAGTCTGGGTCCAGGGTGGTGGTTGTATATGTGAGAGCTGTATTTGCACAGCCCTTGCTCACCCCTGTGCTGCTGACAGCCCTATCATTCAGGGTCCAGGGACCCTGAATTCTGCAGCTGGCTTCACTTCACTAGCCCCACCCACCAACTTCTGGTAGCCAGACTACTGGCAGACCAAATGGAAGAGTTCTGTGGGCCAGACAGATCTGGCCTGCAGGTTGTATGTTTGATGTTCCTTAATTAATATTAACAACGTTCTTGGAGCAGTATTGGTAGTGGTTATAAATGTGTAGAGACACATTTAGCATAAGGGTCTACATAACTGAAATCACTTCTAAACAAATATAGAATATTACTTAAAAGAACACATAAACTCAGTGCAGGGCAAGTGGGTGAAAGCAATTGGACAATAAGGACTTTTTTCCAAATTCTTGAAAGGTAATGTAGCCATTAAAAGTAGGGCTGTAAAATGATTTAAAAATCTGATCATAATTAGTTGCACAATTTAAAAAATTAGTCACAGTTAATTGCGATTTTAATCACACAGCTAAAAACTCAAAATTATGTGCAGAAAAACTCAGTTATGCAAAATTTTGCAGGCACTTTGAATGGCTAAGGGGT